>NC_059296.1:5210000-5330000 GCF_017591435.1 Portunus trituberculatus
CTGCTCGGCTGGATGGCGCTGGTGCCGTGCTTTGCCATCGTTATGACGCAACCGCTCGACTGTTACAATGTTACACTCTCGCCTTGGCTTTGATTCCCGTGGTGCAAGAAGCAGGTGTGCCTCGCGGAGTGACTCGAAGTAGTAATTATTCTTGTGGCGTCTTAGGAATATGCTAGAGATTTAGATGTGTTTTTATGTGCTTGATGTTTTCCTCATTTCAAGAACTGCATACAGATTAAGCTTCACTTTCTCATGTTTCGCTCATATCCCTTATCTGCTGTGCTCACGTCAGAATTCACTCGCCTCCGCCTCCCCCGTTCCTCGGCCACTTTGACTTTTTCTAGCGGGTATTGCGGCGCGTGTAGGCACAGAGTAACTGTTGTGAGAGTGGTCGTGTGTGTGAGCGGCCTGAAGGAGGCATTACAGATTTTGATCTTTCTGGGTTGTAAATAATGCAGCTGCAGGACGTCCGACTCCATAAAACATGAGGTGGTCTCGCTGGATGGATGAGGCGGCGGCGGGCGATGGGTGGTAGGTGAAGAGTAAGGAGGCGTGGAGATGAGGAGGCGTGGAGGTGAAGGGCGGAGGGGGGCCACATCCGCGCGGCCGAGGAAGTAAGGAGTAACCCCCCGCGCGTCGGGTACAGTTACGCCGGACCCTGGGGCAGCGCACTCCGCCCTCACCCACTCCCACCCCACACACACACACACACACACACACACACACACACACACACACACACACACACACACACACACACGCCCGGTAGCTCAATGGTTAGAGCGCTGGACCGGGGTTCGATTCCCCGGCCGGGTGGAGATATTTGGGTGTGTCTCCTCTCACGTGTAGCCCCTGTTCACCTAGAAGTGAGTAGGTACGGGATGTAAATCGAGGAGTTGTGACCTTGTTGTCCCGGTGTGTGGTGTGTGCCTGGTCTCAGGCCTATCCGAAGATCGGAAATAATGAGCTCTGAGCTCGTTCCGTAGGGTAACGTCTGGCTATCTCGTCAGAGACTGCAGCAGATCAAACAGTGAAACACACACACACACACACACACACACACACACACACACCTTGGTAGCGACGCAAAGAAATTACGTTTAAGCTGACTACGCCATGTTTATTCAGCACAAGACATGCCGCGAGTTTGCAATCAACGCGGTTCACTTGAGATGAAGATTGGCGTGCGTCTCTTCGCCCCCTCCACCTACACCGGTTGCTGTGCTGGACGGACGAGCTGCCCCGCTGAGGGTCTGGCTTTACGCTTCGAAAGAACGCGTCTCGGGCTTCGACTCAAACCCCCTCGCCTCGCTTTATGTACTTTTTATCTTAGCCTTGGCAGGGAGGAGGTCATTTTCACTGTTGAGGGAAGCTGCGAGGGTGGTGTGAGTTCTCCTCGCCTCTAGCATGTAACCCGCAGCTCACATGGAACGCAGGTTCCCAGAGAGTCAGGCTGTGGTTACTTTGGTGCGTCTCGTTGTGGTGCTGAGACCCCGCTCCCCCCACACTGTTCAGCTTTCGTATAAAAAGTGCGTGTGGTTACGTCATTAAAATGGGAAGGTAAACAAGGAGTCGTTTTCATTGTATTTCACTTTTTCGTTTATTTTTGTTTCGTTTATACGGGGAGGTAAGCTGAAAATAGAAACCACTACCTTGAATTTACATTTTATCTTTCCGGCGTCTCTCTCTCTCTCTCTCTCTCTCTCTCTCTCTCTCTCTCTCTCTCTCTCTCTCTCTCTCTCTCTCTCTCTCTCTCTCTCTCTCTCTCTCTCTCTCTCTCTCTCTTCACACACCCTTGCCTCATTGAAAGTCATGTCGGCCTCTCCCTTAATACTTTGTCAGGCTGACCACCACCTCTTGTCACCCTCCAGCTCTCTCTCGCTCTCTCTTCAAGGTGAGAAAGGAGAGATGTATAGGATAGGAGAGGCCTTACCCGCTTGTGTGTTTGTGTGTGTGTGTGTGTGGTGGGGGGTTATGTAGCACCGCGTCCGCCGCACACTTACCAGCAAAAGAAACCAACAATCTGGGAAAGGTTTATGTCCGTTCATTTTCTCTTTTTGCCGTCTCCTTCATCGCTGTCAAATTCCCGCTCGTGTTCATTGTGCTGAAAATACACCTCACCTCGCTGACGGTTCTCTCTGCCTTTCCCTTAATTCCTCCTTGCGTTCTTCAAGTAGTACAGGTTGAAGTTAACCCCTTCAATACCGAGACACATTTTTACCTTTGAGATGTGTGTACGATTAGACCATTTTATTGACTTTAGGAAAGGTCTATGGAGGTCAGAAGACTATTGGCCAGAGTTTTCAGGTTTAATCCCCCACATGAGTTTCTGAGCCATTATAAAATCACCAAATAGTAAACGGAATGAATATGGAAACGCGTCAAGACACTAAAGGGATTAAGTACCGTCGGCTTAGTTTGTTGTAGTGCCATGGTGAAACAAAGAGGCAAACTCCAAGCGCAAGTCACGCTGAGAAATAAAACTTTTCACTCCTTTTCCTTTTTCTTTTCTTGAGTATCTGTGTTGGAAATAGCAAGGAAAAAAGACGTTGTAGTGAATTATGGAACAGCATCGTGCAATCATCTCATTGTGGCGTTGCGAGAGCCTTAAGATTTAGTTATTAATCCCACGACTTAACGATGCTGTAATTATAACGTTTTTCCTGGTCCCCTCTCTCTCTCTCTCTCTCTCTCTCTCTCTCTCTCTCTCTCTCTCTCTCTCTCTCTGGTGGTAAGGCAGGAAGGGATACTCGTCCTGAGGTGCGTCACGCGGGTCTCGAATGGAGGATAATGACTCGTAAACAACAGCGAGGCATTACCAGCCAGGCGCCCCGTGTAGCAAAGGAAGCTTAGTGTTATATACGACGCTAGCCACCTCTACTTATCTTCCTCAGCCTCCATCAACCTCCAGCACCGTCCACCAACTCCCAGCTCGTCCACCCATATTAACTATCATTCCTGAAGTTTTTTTCCTCAGCCGTCTCCCTACCACGGCTATTCCTCGTCATCCTCCCTACCCCACGACTTTTTTTTACCACTTCACCGTCTTTTTTCCATCTCCCAAGACCAATTCCAGCTCGTCCACTTACACCAACTACCATTCCTGAAGCCTTTTCCCTAGTCGTCTCTTCCTACTACGACTATTCCTCGCCATCCTCCCTCTCCTAGGACTACTTCACCACTTTAGCGTTCTCTTCCACCTGCCACGACCACTTCCAGCCTCCTTCTCCTTACCTCGACCACTCCTAACCCTCATCTCTCTCCCACGAACACTGCCACTCCTATTTCCCAATTCTCCCCCGCTTCTGTCGCCACGTTTTTAGGGAAGTGTGGCTAATGTGCTTGTTTTTGTTGCAGGTAAGCATGGGTGTTGTCCCCGTCAGGTGCTGAGTCGCCAGGAGCAGACGAGGGCGTGTCCCCATTATCCCAGGGACAGAAGGTCAGTGGAGGTGATTTTGTGGAAGCTAGGATGTGGGAGGCTGTGGGTTTTGTGATCTCGTATTCTCAAACGTTGGTATTTTTTGTTTCCTTTGATTATAATTGGTTGTAGTGGAGGTCCCGTACTGGGAGAATTTTTACTAAAGGTTGTTTTAGTGGCTGTAGTGATGGTTAGGCAGGAATGTTACACTTTCAGTAGATGAAGTGTTGTGGTGAATACCTTATGTTCCCGTGTTCTTAAGCCCTCCAGTACTGGGACGCATTTTTGCCATGAGTTTGGGGTATGGTTAGATGATTTTATTTACATTAGGAAGTGTCAGATGATTAATGGCCAGAATCTTCACTATTTTAATCAACACATGACAGTATGAAGCTGTATAAAATCACTAAATAGTAACCAGAATGAATACGGAAACGCGTCACAGCACTGAAGAGGTTAAACAAACGTATCAAACAGACAAGCATAGTTCAATCCAGTATCTAACCTCCGTTCGCCATACAAGACCCACTGCTCTCTATGGCCTTTGAAGAGACTTTTAATGGGAGAACAAACATCAGACAACACGCCAACATCTCAGGGGAAATTCTCTCTCATGCTTCACTCCAGGAAAATTATAATAACTTTCCTGGTATCAGACACACAGTACAGGTCTCAAGCATGACATGGACACACTTGGCTGGTTGTTCCTTCTGTCAACCTATAATCCTTACTAAATCACCAATAGAATAATGAGTATGTCTTTAAAATACCCAGTAACATGCAGTAGGACATATAAGGCTGGTTTTTCTATTGACAGTGTAGAATCTTTACTGAACTACCGCTACAAACATTAAACACTCTTAAAAAACACTACTAAATTCCTCTAGAGCTCGTCAGTAGCGCTTAAGAGATGACTATGAAACGTTTAGCACCATGACGCGTATCCATATTCATTCTACTTACTATTTCGTGATTTTATACAGCTTCAGAAACATGTGGGGGGATTAAAATAGTGAAGACTCAAGCCATTAATCTTCTGACCTCCATAGACCCTTCCTAATGTCAATAAAACCGTCTAATCGCACCCAAAAATCATGGTAAAAATGCGCTCCAGTACTGAATGAGTCAAGAATACGAAGATAAAAAAACTCAAAGCCTCGAGGAATAGTTCAATCTTGCCTCTTGTTGAAATATTACATGTAAGGCCGCCGGTGTGTTCCCTGTAGTCTCCGTAATGACGCTATTCACTCCAGGTAATTAACTCACATGTTAGAAGTCTCCAGTCACGTGGTTGGCCGGTAATTGAAGACGCGATGCCGAGACACGACTATAAAAGAGTTGCTAATGTCATGTTTCATTGTGTTCACGGCTGTATTTGGCGAGCACTGAGAGGTTACAGCCGACTAATGTGTTCCTCCTCCTCCTCCTACGTAAGCGGCAAGGCAGGCTGGCAGGGAGGAGGAAAAAAACACAACTCGTTAAAAATGAAAAGTCAAGTCTCTCTCTCTCTCTCTCTCTCTCTCTCTCTCTCTCTCTCTCTCTCTCTCTCTCTCTCTCTCTCTCTCTCTCTCTCTTGGCGTTACAATAGTGCGTTGAAAAGCAGGCCTCGAAAAATGTTTGTTGTACTAACGATAGTCTGAGAATTAATGTGACTGAGAGAGAGAAAGAGAGAGAGAGGGGGAGAAGAGAAAGAGATGTATAACCCCTTCACCAGTATCTCACCTGAGTCCTAATTACATTCCTGAGACTCACCTTTTAACCCTCGCCGCCCACCAGCCAGCCCCTCGGTCGAGCGTTGGGTGTAATTCTCACCTCACCTTTCTCCGCGTCGCTTTCACCCTCTCTGATTCCCACCACGATACAAACATTCCGTCTCAATTAACTTTCCTTCAGAGCGTGCCTTCCTTCCTACCTTCATTCCTCCCTTCCTTCCTGCTCCTGTTTGTCTCTTTTTTTTTATGTAAGAGGGAGAACTACCAAGGGCAAAAAAAAAATAATATATAAAAAAAAGGCCCACTTGAATTATAGTGTCCATAAAAGAATCAAAAGAATTAGTCTTTACTCTGCTTCATTGTATTTTACGTTTAGTTTAATTTTACTTTACTTCACTTTGGTCTACTTTACGTTATCTCACTTCATGTTTAGTGCTCTGAGACTGTTCATTTGCTTCTTCCTATCCTTTACCATTGAGTGTAAGCTTACTGAAGGAGAGGACTGTGTGTGTGTTTAGTAGAGGAGAAAAATAAATGAATGTGTGAAGGATTAAGGACTAGGAGAATGAGTAGAGGTAAGAGCAAAGCGTGTTAAAATGTGATGTATAGAGGAAACTTTTAGAATATTCATTAATCTATGAAGACAATTGAAAGAAAGGTTTGTTAAAGGTGCATTAATTAAGAGAGAAAATGTATGAAAAAGTTTTATTTTAAAGGAACATTAGTGGAGCGAGGAAATCTATGAGGTACGAAAAGGAGAGGGAAAAGGAAGACAAGAAGCATATACTAGGGAAGAAAAAAGAAATAGTTTTTTTTTTTTTTTAAAGGAACAGTAGTGGAGAGAGAGAGATTGAACGAGATTGAACATAGAGAAAGGAGACGGAAAAAGGAAGACAAGATGAATCATTTACTGGGAAAGAAAAAGAAATAAAGAGTTTTTTTAAAGGAATTTTAGTGGAGAGAGAAGTTGTATGAGACGCAGAGAAAGGAGAGGAAAAGGAAGACAAGAAGGAACATATACTGCGAAAGAAAAAGAAAGAAAGGGTTTTTAAAGGAACAGTAGTATAGAGAGGAAATGTATGAGATTGAACGTAGAGAAAGGACAGGATAAGGGAGACGAGAAGCTACATAAACTATGGAAATAAAGACTTAGTATAGTTTTAGCAATCATTCCCAACTAACACCATCGGTCTGCCCATTTTTTATATATATTTTCTTTATATGACGCTTTGTATCCATTCAGGCAAAGTGAAATTATTGTTATTATAATTACCACCACCACTAACGCTACCACCACCACCACCACCACCACCAACAGTAAGCCTATCAAACTCCGAGAAGTCCATTAAGATAACTAAACCAACCTACAATATCTTCATTTCGCCCTTAAAGACTCGACAATTACAGCGGCGATACGATCAGGTGGAAAAAGTGTTATGACCTTCAGTACATTCCTCACATCGCTCCTAATTGCGGCGCTGCGGAGGCAAATGACGCCGCTTTATCAACATTAACCCGCGAACACAGTATAATTTTGGTCCCAATGATTAATCGAGGAGGAACGTGTGCTTGGCTCTCCCCAGGAACATAATTGGCGGCTCTGGAGTGTGTTTTTGCCCGTCTGTCCCTTCCTGTCTCTCTCTCTTTCTTTCTCTCTCAATCTCTCTTTCTTCGTCTCTGTCTCTTCTTTCAGTCTCTCTGTCTCTTTCTCTCTTTCTCTCAGTCTCTCTTTCTTCGTCTCTCTGTCTCTCTTTCTCTCAGTCTCTCTTTCTTCGTCTCTCTGTCTCTTTCTGTCAGTCTTTCTTTCTTCGTCTCTCTGTCACTCTTTCAGTCTCTCTTTTTTCGTCTCTCTGTCTCTATTTCTGTCAGTCTTTCTTTCTTCGTCTCTCTGTCTCTCTCTTCGTCTCTCTCTCTCTCTCTCTCTCTCTCTCTCTCTCTCTCTCTCTCTCTCTCTCTCTCTCTCTCTCTCTCTCTCTCTCTCTCTCTCTCTCTCTCTCTCTCTCCACTCAAGTGTTTTCTCTCTCCTTTCACTTTCGAGTTTCTGTTTCTCCTTTATGTTCTGTTTCGAGTCTACCTTCCTTTCTCTCTTCTTTTTCTCTTCAGTTACTGTTGGCGGATTGTTTTGGAGTCTTTATATCTCCCTTTGTTCTCTCAAGTCTTTCCTCTCTCTCTCTCTCCTCTTCCTGCATCTCTCTTTCTCTCTCACCTTTCACTGCGATTTAGATAAGCTGTGTATTACATCAACCTGAACAATAGTTACACTCCTTTGTTTTTTTCATTATTTCTTCCCCGCTGCATTCTGAGACAATACACGCGTCCTGAAACGTAAGCTTGAGTGAGAGACGTCATGGAAACTGATCTCAGACTCACGCAAATACCTGCATGTCTTTCATTACTCTTATCGTCCCTCCTTCCTGCATGTAGTACGTTTCCCGTGTCTTTTCTTAATAGCGCGAGTCCTCCACATCGATGACATTTTCCCGCCCAGAAGCTCCTTATTTTTTTTTCTCCTACACTTCAAGATCATTTTCAGTGCGAGTAGAAATGATGGGTGTTTAGCGTCTGGTCGGGCAAAGGCTTCCTGATTAACCTTCTATTGTGTCGACGAGAGAGGCAGTTCAGGAGTCGTGGTTGGCTGGCAGAGACGACGAGTAAAAACATAAAGACGCGGGAAAAACAACGCCGTCATGAGACTCTTGGGAATAAATGAAACGACGCCGTAAGAATTGACGTGATAAAAGGACACACAAAAGATTAAAAGAAAAAAAAAAAAACTTCCTTCACGTAACATTCAAGTCAGGCTATTTAGGAGAGGAAACGCGAGATAGCAACAAGAGCAACAACGACAAAGAAATCCCCGGCCGGCAGTCAGTCAGTCAGTCAGTCAGGGAAGTCACGGAGGAGAGGAACAGAAAACGAGACACTGACGCACCGATGAACTTAACGAGAAGACAGAGAGAGGGAGAGGGAGAGAGACGCACGCACGACAGGCGGGAAGGGAAAGAGCGCTAATTAAGAAAAGGACAGGTGAAGGTACGATAAAAGAGACGTACTTTGAGAGACGTGGACTGCTTGACTGGTGAGCCTGCTAATGGAGGGAACTGAAAGAGACATTAGATGGATGAGAAGAGAAAAAAAAAGTGAGGTATAAAAGGGAATAGCCAGGATTAAGAGACCGTAAGAGACGTGAACTAGCCAATGGAGTAGACAATAAGACACAGACACTTGACGAAACTTAAGTAAAATGCTCCAAAGTAAGATTAATAAGAGCCAAGACTAACGGAATCGTGAAAGTCCTTAAGGGAAGCGGACTAACTGACTGATTGATAGAACTAAAACAACACAAAAATCCTTCAGTAGACGAAAAGATGAAAAAAAAAACAAGAAAGAAAAGGTGAAGGACGGAGAAGGGAAGCGGTGAAAGAGACACTTTACTGAAGAACCAGCTGATTGAGAGAACTGAAACACACAGACACTCGATTGATAAGAAAAACACCGCAAGTTTAGAAAAAAAAGAAAGGAAAAAGGGACCAGGACGGAGAAGGGAATAGTAAATGCGACACTGCTTAAGGGACTGACTGAGTAAATTTACTGAAGAACCAGCTGGTCTAGAGGACTGAAAGACACAGACACTTAATAAATGAGAAGAATACACGGCAAGTTTACAAAAGAAGAAAAGAAAAAGGGACCAGGACGAAGAAGGGAAGAGTAAATGCGACACTGCTTGAAGGACCGACTGAGTGACTGGCTGGCTGGAAAACCTGCTAATTAACCAAACGAGCTGGGTGTGGGGAGGGTCATTTGGTTGGCTGATTAGCGACACGGCGGGCCTGGTGTGTGGTTGGTCTGTTGGGCAATGGTTGTGGTATGTGCTAATTGTCACAGACCTCCTCCTCTTTCTCCTTCTCTTCCTCCTTTCCCTTCTCTTCGCCCTTTCCCTCTTTCCTTGGAGTCTAAACAGCCGTGTAATGATTAGAAAGTCTGGTTTTCTTAAAGTTATGTAATTGTGTGTTGTAATCCTACTCTTCCTCCTCCTTCGCCTCCTCTTTTTCCTTTTCTCATTTTCTTCTTTCTTCAGTCAGAGTTACAAGTTGTCCTCAGAGAGACTCACAGGAAGCTTTGTTCTGGTTTGTACGTGTTATCTTCCTTACTTCTTTTCCTCCTCCTCTTCCTTTTCTTCATTTTCCTCCTCCTCCTTCTCCTCCTCCTCTTCTTTCTCATCGACTTCTCCACCTCCACCCAGCATCATTTCCCATCCAGCTCCACTCGTCACCACTCCCTCGTTTACCAATCCACCTTTTTTTTCCAACCACCCACAACTCTTCCTCCACCACCACCACCACCATCACAAACACACGCGCCATCAGACAAGCTCCTCTCCTCCATCAAACACTATTGTCCTACTCCATTCCACTCCATCAGGCACACTCTTCCCATTCACTTCCCCCGCCCCGCTCTCCTAACCAAACACGTAGCGCCTGCCTTTCACTCGTCACTCCCTCCAAACACTACCCAACTCCACTCCCTTCACTTCACCGCACTCATAACGTCTGATAACGAGTATAATGTGAAACCAATTCAGTCCAAGCACCATTGCGATAAATGAGACTTTGATAGCTTGTCTTAAATTGATATTGTAGCTGTGATGGGGTTAGTGAATGTGGGAGGTAGAGAGAGAGAAGGGGCCGCCGTGGTACAGTGGAACCATGCGTGCTTTGGGGTCCGGGGAATCTCCAAACGCACGAGTTCGAATCTTGTCCACGGTCCGAGTGTAGGTTGGGCTTCCTCACTCTAGGCAACGGTTTCCTAGCGGGTGGGCTTTGAGATAGGAGGTACCACAAAAAGTATCCCCTTTAGCCCATAAATTCCCGTGGAAAGCCCTCATGGTATAAATAAAAAGAAGAGAGAGAGAGAGAGAGGGTGGGGGTAGTGGGGAATAACTTGTCTTAAAATTGATATTGTGCTTGTGATGGGCTTAGTAAATATGTGGGAGAGAGAGAGAGAGAGAGAGAGAGAGAGAGAGAGAGAAACAATAGGAAAGAAATAAAGAAGAATAACAGAAATAAAGGAAGTTTTCATGATTACGTTTATTCATTTTCTTGTCTTTTTTTTTTCTTTCTTTACTCTTCTAGGCATTCGCAATTCCCTCCTCCGTTACTGCTACTTGTTCCTTATTCTTCTTTATTCTTCCTTATTATCTTTACTTATTTTACCTGTTAGAATCCTTGGTAACTTTTATATACTTCTCTTTTTTATATATTTTTACCGTTTTCCTTTCTTCTTCTTGTTCTTCTTCTTCTTCTTCTTCTTTTCTTCTTCTTCATAAACTCTCGCTTGTGTTTCTGAAATTTTCTCCTTCGTTTTCTTTCTCTCTTTTTTTTTCTTCTTGTGTAAATATTACTTTGAGTTTTTCCAGTTTCTTGTTAACGGTTTTCTCTTGTTGTCTTGTCTTCATTTTTTCTTCTTTTTTTTATTGTCTTCCGCCACCTTGAGCATTAGTTGTTTTTATTATTATTTTCTTTCCTTTTTTTTTTTTATTTGTCTTCCTCAAATACAACTCTCTTTTTGATGGCGCTCATTCTCTCTCTCTCTCTCTCTCTCTCTCTCTCTCTCTCTCTCTCTCTCTCTCTCTCTCTCTCTCCTCGTGCCACGGAAGCATATTTAATTTCTTATGTGGCTTTTATGATAATTTTCCTCTTATCTCAACCTTTTTTTCCAACTTTTTTCTCTCTCTCAGTTTCTCCAACCAAGTACTGTTTTGATTATAGTGTTTTTTGTCGTTACATTCTCCTCAGTTCTTTCTCTCTCTAACTTCCTTGATGAGCATAGCATCCGTGGAGAGAGAAATTAAGAATCACTCATTTCCTTTTGTTAATTTCTTTTCTTCTCTTTTTTCTGAGCCACTTGACCGAAGGAATTGCTGTTGAGGTGAAAGTTTACATAAAGAACTGGCTTGGCTTGCTTGATTTTTGGCTTATTAGGAGCTTTAAGGAGGGTTGAGGGTTTATATCTGTTGTGTTTTCTATTAATGGGAGTCATTCAATGAAGCAAACTGAAAGCCACACAGCATTAACTCCTTCAGTACTGGGACACATTTTTATCTTGAGATTTGAGCACGATTAGACCATTTTTTAGGAAGAGTCTATGGAAGTCACAAGATTAATAACCAAAAGTCTTCACTATTTTAATCCCTCACATGAGTTTCTGAAGCTGTATAAAATCATCAACTATATAGTAAGCAGAATGAATATGGAAACGCGCTATGGTACTCAAGGGTTCAATTCCTTTCTGAGACAGGATTACTTGAAGAGAGAGAGAGAGAGAACAAGACTTCTCATTACAATGCATAACTTCTTTCTTTAATCCATTCAGTACCAGAACGTGTACCAGAACGTGTTTTCACATTTATTCTGCTTACTATCTGCTGATTTTATACGAGTTCAGACACCTATGTGGGGCTTAGAATAGTAAAGACTGTCACCACTAATCTTTTGACCTCCATAGACCCTTCCTAATGTCAATAAAATCGTCTAATCAGAAGTAAAAATGCGTCCCAGTACTGAAGAGGTTAAATAACACTCCAATACATTCTACAATCTCCCTCTTTTATAAAAACCTACAGGAAAAGGAAAAAAAGCATCACTCGTTTAATATAATCAGCTTTCTTAAGTCGCTCGTGTCTTAGTCCAAATGAATTCCAGTTTATAAGATGCTAAAAACGTGAAGCTCCGGAGGGTTATTTTTTTCAAGGGCTACTGTACTACGGCTTCGTGGGTGGGAGGGAAGTGGGGAACGGGGGAGGGGAAGTATTAGATAGCCAGGTCGCGTGCTGCCCTTGAGGGATTGAGGAGGAGGAAAGAGAAGACTGAAATATGGAGAAGAGAGTTAGATGGAGTAGAGGAAAGGAGAGACAGAGAGAGAGAGAGAGAGAGAGAGAGAGAGAGAGAGAGACAGACAGAGACAGAGACAGAGACAGAGAAACCTAGTGTTTGTTCTATCATTCCTTCACTGATCTACTCATTTGTTTATATGATTATATTACTGATGACTTCCGCTTTTCTCGTCTTCCCTTCTCATTCTAGTACCTGTTTGCCTGATTGCTTTGCGCTGCTTGCTAATCCACTTACTTATATTTGCATCGCTTTGTCTCTCCGCTCATTAATTCACATCCCTGTTGTTGTTTGAGGTGAATAAAGAAGCTCATTATTCATTTGTCATTTGTTTTTCCAAGAGATTTCTTTCTGAAGTCTCGTGTTTGAATTGCATTAATTAAGCGGCTGTGTTAAGTGGAACGCGGTGGGGATGCTGGGCAGAGAGAGAGAGAGAAGAGTGTGTGTGTGTGTGTGTGTGTGTGTGTGTGTGTGTGTGTGTGTGTGTGTGTGTCTGTGTGCATTCTTCTCTTCATGACATCAGTGTATCCGTTCAGAGGGAAGGGCTGCTGGATGGGTCGAGGGAAGGTGGAGGTGAGAGGGAGAGATGGAGGGGAGAGGATGTAAGGGGGAGATGAGCAGTGAGAGGAGTGGAGGAGGCGTAGGAGTAATATCTGAGAGGAAGAAACTGCCTTCATACACTTGTCTCTAGGTTAGGTTAGGTTAGGTTGGGTTGGGTTGGGTTGGATTCGGTTAGGTTAGGTTGGGTTGGGTTGAATTCGGTTAGGTTAGTTTAGGTTTGGTTTCGTTAGGTTAGGCTTGGTTAGGCTTGGTTAGTTTTGGTCAAGTTAGGTTAGGTTAGGTTAGGTTAGGTTAGGTTAGGTTATCTTCCTTGTCTTGCCTTATCCCCTCCTCTTCTGTCTCCCATTCACCGTCACAGTCCTCCATTCGTCATCACAAAGAGAGTCACGACCATTACAATTCTCCATTTATCACCACCATCATCAACCACCACCACCACCACCACCACCACCACCACCATCATCATAATCATTTAGGGAAGCGCATCCAACACTCCTATAACTTACAAACACCGCTATCACCATCACCATAACCACCATCATCACCATCATCACCATCGCGCACCCGAGACTCGTGCAATTTATAAACACCATCATCTCCGTCACCTTCATCACCTTCCTTCACCGTGACCGTCATTCTCCCTCCGTGCACTGCCTTCATCTTCACGCCTGAGTATCGTCTGGTGGTGGTGGTGGTGGCGGTGCTCACGAAGACAGGAAGAGATATAAGATTTAGAATACGAGACTGAAGGCAGAAACATAGAAAGGAAAAAAGAGAAAGAGAAGAGAGAAGATAGATAGATAGATAGATAGATAGATAGATAGATAGATAGAGAGAGAGAGAGATTTTCAGTACTCTTATTCGTTATCCATATGTTCTGCTCACAAAGACAGGAAGAAATATCAGATAAGGAATGCGAGACTGAAGGCCAGTATTCATAAACGCTCTGCTCTCTCACCACCACCACTGTTTTGAAAGGCTGCAGAGATATTTAGGTTTTCATGGTGTTTCTCGTGTTGATATTCTAAAAACCTCACCCATTTGTCTTTAGAACCATAAGAACTACCCTAAAAACACACCATCACATCAATTTAAGAGGGAAGTTTTAATACATTTGTCCTTCATTTCTGGATAACTCTTTACCATTCTTTTAGGGAACTTGGAGTTTAAGTAGGTCGTTTTTTTATCTTTTTTTGCCCTTTGCTAGTGTCCCTCTTGAATAAAACAAAATAGGGGCTGAGAATGTAGCGATGATATGAGAAGTGTTTTGGAATATGGTTAGCATCTTCCAATTCCCTCTCCTTGTTCCCAGTTAATAACATCCTTAAACGTAATATTTTGTGAGCATAAGCAGGCGTAAGAGTTATTTTCAGTGAGTAATAGCTTTCATTGTCCTTCATTATTATCATTAGTGTTTATAAACCGAGGAATTTGTGTGTAAGTTTCACCACGCTAAGGTTTGAACCAGAGAGAGAGAGGGAGAGAAGGTGGAGAGAGCGGAAGCATTAGCCGTGTAAAAGCATTACCGCGACCTTAATCAGCATTACCCTCACCCATTAAGCTTGTAGTATGTTATTTATCAGCTACCCAGATACACCAGCCCGCGTCTCCGCCCCGCCAGGTACAGACGAGCCCACCGGTGTCATCAAAGCGGGACATCCTCAGGTAACAGGACAGACGGGGCGTGTTTCGTTGTGGGTGGCAAGTTTGGCCGACAGGAGCAGGAGGAGGAGGGAGAGAAGGGTGGTTACGGTGATGCAGGAAGGATGGAGGGAGTGGGACGTGCAGGGAGGACGATGGTGGTGGTGGTGGGAGGTTGGGAGAGGCAGGAACACCGGCTTGTTTTCATGTGTATCTTGACTTTTACCCACCCCGGCACGCGGGTCGCCACAGCCGTGTCACCAGCCAGTGTGCGGTGATCAACCTTGCCTCAACTCGTGTTTCCCACTACTGCGCCGCCACAAGCACTGGATCATGGACTCCCTACATTGATGCACCGCCAGATAATGCTTCAGTGTGTGTGTGTGTGTGTGTGTGTGTGTGTGTGTGTGTGTGTGTGTGTGTGTTTGTTTGTTTGTTTGTTTTATTTCCAGTCATGTCACGTATCAATGTGTGTCACTGATTTCACAACCCGCTTTCAGTTCGATTTCTTACAACTATTACTTATAATTAGCGACAAAGTGACCAATAACCTTTAAGTAAAAGAAAGCTGTCACAGCCTGCCAAGGTGACCGAAACAGACCACGACGCCGCGCCCTCATAACAAGACAACAAGAGATGTCATCGTGGCGAGCTCGCACACTCACCACAGTACTCAATAACAACGCACTGATCCAGAAGTCTGCGCGACATGAACACACCGCGAGACACTTAGGAATAACTGATGTGACTCTCCTCTACAGTGCGTCCTCTCAAGGGCAGGCGAGTAAGAATGAGAAGATAAACTCAACGCATCTTCCCTCACGACGAGACGAGACGGCCTGCAAACACACCTGATGGATGCACTGCGATGTTCTTTGTGCTGGTGTTGAGGGCCACCGCCACTCCGGGTACCAAGGCAAACGTCCTTATGCCTACTTGTCTAATATGTATGTTAATGAGATGCTGTTGTCTGGAGGAGAAGGAAGAGGGAGAAGAGGTGCAGGCAGAGGAGAATCCCGCATTGAGAGACCTGCGACTGAAGGGTGAAGGAACACCTACAGTGCATCCTTTACTCTACGACATGCACAGTGAATTAGAATAGAATAAATAAAGAATTAGAGGCCCTATTGTAAGTGTGTCTGGCTCGAGGAGGAAAAAGTGCAGAGGTCAGTGGTTGGTTGAGGAGTGACAGGTGGTGGAGGGATGGCAGCGGTGGTGGAGCGAGGCGAGGTGGGCAGACGATGGGACAAGAGGAGCATACTGGAGTGGTTGAGAGAGAGAGAGAGAGAGAGAGAGAGAGAGAGAGAGAGAGAGAGAGAGCTTGACGTCCTTGGTGACCCCTGCAGTCGTACCTTAAAGGACATTTGGGTGAAGGTGAAAGAGGAAACAAGTGGCGGTGACGTTCTCTGGCTTGGGAAATGATGTCGACAAAAACAAAGGAAGGTTAAGTCTAGAAAAAGCAAGTGGCAATGCTTGTGATTGTCTCGGCCATAAAGATTAACGCATGGCGGATTCCTTATCACGCCAGTGTCACGAGGAGACTTAAAAACACTGCAAAACGAAGGAAAGTAAACCGATGCTGAAATAAGAGACACAATGCTCCAGTTTGAAAGACACGAAGACACACAGACAAGCACAGGAAGAGGGAAAAAAAGAGACAGACAGAGCAAGAAGTAAATAGAAGGAAGACGCCACAGCAGGCAGGCAAGTCTTCCATTACGGAGGGCATCTGGCGTCCTGCGGTGCTGCTCCTCACTTTGTCTTCACCTGTCATCCTCCTGCTGCTACTTACCTGCTGCCACCACCACCACCACCACCACCACCTGCCTCCCTGCTTGCCTGCCTGCCTCCCTTCCTATCCTGTCTCTCCAGCCACCGGTTCTTCAGATTTACTAACTCACTATCCTTACATTTTTATTAACTGTGTGGTGTGTTCCTTGCTTTTTTTTTACCTCCGAAATCGTGTTCATTATCTTGCTTGGTGCTGGTGTTGCGTTGAGTTTGGGTGGTGTTCTCATGGTGTGACAGACCTGCCCTCACTGTTTGCCTCGGAAACCGGTCCTGTTGGGGTCTCCTGTACTGAGAAGGGATGTGTTGCCTCACCCTGAACTACGGGATCTGTTGTCTGAACCGCTGCTGCTGCTGCTGTTCCTGTTGCCGTCACTTGTGTATTTATATCTATGCTTCCTCATCTCTAGGTGCTCATGCCACTCGCCGCCTGAAGGTGAAGGTGTGGCTGCCTGCCTTGAGGGAAGCTGACCCGATGCTGTACTCTCTTTTATTGGAATGTTTTTACCGTTCTTGTTTACAAAAGATTCCGTTTTTCCTATCCTGAGTTACGAGAAAGATAGCGAGAGGTGCGGCAGTGTACCCTCACAGAAACTAACTAGATGTGCACACAAAGCTGTCCTCTCACTCACTGTACCGTTTCTGCCTTACTATCCCTACAATGGCTCCCTTTTTCCTATCCTGAGTTACGGGAAAAATTGTGAGAGGTGCCTTGAGGGAAGCTGGCCAGATGCACACACAAAGCAGGACTCTCCCTTACTCTCTGCTTTTTGTCGCAGTGTCCCTACAAAGAGAGTCGTTTTTCCTATCCTGAGTTACGAGAAAAATTGCCCAAGGTGTCTGTCTGCCCGCCAGTTTTTGGGGCGAGGGCGTCTGACTGGACTGGGCAGCGTGACTTGACCCGAGCAAATGTTGACTTTAGTATTGTGTTAAAAGGCAAAGTTGAGAAGTGAGTCGCAAGGAGGCTGGTGAAACTCTGGTATTACTTTTTTTACCGACGTGCCAGCAGATGACGCACACGCTGGGGTGAACTAAGGTCATGTTGTGTGTCGTGTATGTTGCTTGTGTTGCTTGTGTTGTTTGTGCCGCGTGCGTTGTGTACCGGGTGAATGTCGAGGCTACGCGTGTGTGTGAGTGTGTTTGTGTGATTCTCTGTCTGTCTCTCTCTGCGGTGTGTGTAGCGAAAGTTGAGCGCTGAGCAGAACAGACCGAAATGATTGTAATGGTGACGAGAACGGTGATGTAGGTGACGGTTTGTTTGTCTTAGTGATTGTTTACCTAGATTGCATACAGATTAGAGACGTGACTGTGTGTGAGAGAGGTGCTTTCTTCCTATCTATCTCCATCAAAGTGATGGTGACTGAAATCCCTCTTCAGTACCATAACGCGTTTTCATATTTATTCTGGCTTCTATTGGGTGATTTTAAACAGCTTCAGAAACTTATGTGGGAGCTGAAATAGTGAAGACTTTGGCCATTAATCTTCTGACTTCCATAAACTCTTCCTAATGTAAGTGAAATCGTGTAATCATAGTCAAACACTCATGGTAACAATGCGTCCCAGTACTGAAGGGATGAAATTAACTTCCCAGCACATTTGATTTCCCAGACTTGATACTAGGGGCTCTCCATGGAAAATAGAATGCTCTCAGTGTTGCAGCCTTCAGTGACATCTTCAAATTCTTAAGATGTGCGTTTTCTATTTCTCGTGGGAGGAGGAGGAGGAGGAGGGGAGGGAAAGTTGTGTTTACTAATGCTTGTGATTCTTGAGTATATAAGAAAAATTGGGGATTATTTTCTATACTTTTTTTTATTAGCGTGAATCGTCGAAACGCAAGGCCCAGTGACGCGTAGGAAGAGAAATGCAGGAATGTTTTAGTGTGTGTACAGTTACTGGTAAACACAAACACATACATAAATATACACAAGCTCTCTCTCTCTCTCTCTCTCTCTCTCTCTCTCTCTCTCTCTCTCTCTCTCTCTCTCTCTCTCTCTCTCTCTCTCTCTCTCTCAAGATACATATATAGAGTTTGTACAGGTTTACTTTCTCTCTAATAACAACCCACCTAGTCTCTCTCTCTCTCTCTCTCTCTCTCTCTCTCTCTCTCTCTCTCTCTCTCTCTCTCTCTCTCTCTCTCTCTCTCTCGGCATTCTTCAGGGTCGCTTTCCACTTCGTTTCCCAAAAGACGACGAAAAAAAAAAAAGATGACCCGCTGAACCTGAACCAATGCTCTCAATTTAAGAACACCTCATGAACTTGTTCGCGCAACCACCACCACCACCACCACCACCAGGGAAGCGCGGATGATCCCAAATACTGACAGACAGACAGACAGACAGATACTCACTCGCGAAACCCAAATTTAGGTCACGCCATTAGTGTTACTCAGGTATGGTTTGAAGTGAAAAGCGCGATCTATAGGGAGACAGACAGACAGACAGACGCAGACGGACAGGCAGACCAAACCAGACTGCGGTGATGGTGTTGGTGGTGGTGGTGGTGGTGGTAAGGCGGTCACCAGCAAACCAACCAGGTCGGTGATGAGAGAGAGAGAGAGAGAGAGAGAGAGAGAGAGAGAGAGAGGAGGGCGTGTAGAGGTGAGAGTTGGTGCGTAGCTGGGAGAGGTCCAGGGAGGGAGGCTGAGAGAGAGAGAGAGAGAGAGAGAGAGAGAGAGAGAGAGAGAGAGAGAGAGAGGGAGAGAGAAGGGAGGGGGACGTTCCTAAGGTGAACAACTACCTCCGTTTTCTTTGTAGGATGCGCGTGGAATTGAATAAGACTGACGCGGAAGTGAGAGAGAGAGAGAGAGAGAGAGAGAGAGAGTGATTTACTGTGAGACAATAGCTTTAGTGTGTTATTAGTCTTTTTATGTTGTTTTTCTACTCGAGAAGAAACAAAAAGACAAGTAAATCACACACACACACACACACACACACACACACACACACACACACACACACACACACACACACACACACACACACACTGCACCTGGAGACTCGGGCGGCACTTTTTAGTTGACCTTCCTTGGCCGTCCAAGGTTAAGATGAAGGAATGGGCACTGTATGTGTGTGTGTGTGTGTGTGTGTGTGTGTGTGTGTGTGTGTGTGTGTGTGCCCTCTATGTATGCGGGAAAACACACTAATGACAACAATGGACCTTTTTGTTTCGCCACCTTGATAATACAATTTCTTGTCTCTCTTCACTCCTTCGGTGTTTACCTAACAAAGCTGAACACTCGCCACGTAAAAGGTTAATTGTTTGTAGCAAAGTGTTTATTTTTGTGTACGTTTAAAGTTGTGGGAGAGAAGTATTTAGTTTTACATAATTATTGCTACTGGTGTGGAAAATGATATGTCAGTATTTTACAATGTAGTTTGTTTAATTGATATAATGCAGATTTAAGTGAGTTGCAACTAGTATAAGTGACCGATAAGGTATTCATAATGGCTGACAATATAAGTCTTAAGAAAGCTGGTGAAATTTAGGCCTCGTCAGAACATCACCATTATTTTCATATTGGTAGACTTTAACATATTTCATTATTCCAGTGATTGTTGCATTAGTCAGAATATCAACCCATGCCCGTTGAATACAGTGGAATACTTTACTTCTCCATCAGGAATAATGATTTTTTTTTATGTAGTAATGGTATCTAGCGCATGAAAAACACTCTGGCACTGTAAACATTCACCGCACTGAAAGGAAACACCGGATAAAACAAAAATTCTCATACCGAGATTTAATTCAGCGTTAAAACAGAACAACCAGATGTATTAATGGTATCTACCACATGAAAAACACTCTGGCACTGTAAACATTCACCGCACTGAAAGGAAACACCGGATAAAACATAAATATCCCTCTTACCGACATTTAATTCAGCCTTAAAACAGAAAAACCAGCGGAGCGTACTGGAACTTCTGGTGTATGAACAAAACAGGAAGCAGGAGTGTGAGTGTTAGTACGATCAACGCTCCACTGATCATCACAAACAAGGCTGCGCAGTTGGCGTGTCGATTTCGTTATTGACGGCGACCATCTTACTGGAGTTCATTAAATATTTACTGCTCTACTTCCCCACATGGTAAAATTCCCTCAGCTCTACAAGTTAAGAGGAGAAACACGTGGGAATGCAAGTGGAGCGGAATAGTCTGTCTACTCTAAAGTTGCTCCTGGATCTCAGTTTTAAATGGTGTTCCAGG
Source organism: Portunus trituberculatus (assembly GCF_017591435.1). Classification (NCBI taxonomy): domain Eukaryota; kingdom Metazoa; phylum Arthropoda; class Malacostraca; order Decapoda; family Portunidae; genus Portunus; species Portunus trituberculatus. Next base: position 5,230,213 of record NC_059296.1, read on the forward strand.
GAATGCGTGGTTGTCAGATCTTGAGGAAAACAAGCATTATTCACATCAAATCAAATACTTTATAAATAAGCTACAATACGTTTTAAATCCAGGAGCCATTTTATAGAGTAGATAGACTATAGTATGGATTTTGATAGTGACTCCAATAACTGCTTTCCGTCAGCAGTGATTGTATTGAATGGGAATAACTGGAAAGGTATTGAGGATTAGTCTTTGCTTAGCCTGAGTTATTATTGGAGAGTGTACCTTTGTGTCTAGAGATGAACGTGCATAAGAGTGTTAGGAAAGGAGACTGGAAGGACATTATGGAACTGAAAACGAGGAATTTCAAAGAAGGATTTCCTGATATTAGTCTTACATTCACAGGTCCGTAAGAGAGAGAGAGAGAGAGAGAGAGAGAGAGAGAGAAATACTATAATACAAGAATCTCAAACAAATAAATAAAAAAGAATTACTCAAAATAACTATTATGGCTGCTATGAATGAACGAGATGGACAATATTGTTCCATACTACACACACACACACACACACACACACACACACACACACACACACACACACACACACACACACACACACACACACACACACACACACACACACACACACACACACACACACACACACACACACCTGCATCTCTGGGTGGTCTGGGCGCGGCGTGTGGGTCGGGGCCTTACTGCCGAGCACTCCCAACATGAATATGGAGTTTACTTCATCTTTTCCTTCTCGATCTTATGGTAATTGAGAGGCGCGGGTCTTGATGAGGGGCCGCAGGATAAAGGAAGGTCAGATGTAGGTAACGGTCTGCAGGTAGCGTGTTTAGATTTGGGCTGGGTCGTTTAGGCTGTTATGACTTTCGTTTTTATTTTATGTGTTGTTGTTTAGGCATTACAGATCGTTTTGTGGTATAGTTTAGTGTCCATTGTGGTGTTTCATTCAAGGGTATTATTGCAGCTTCAACCAATACTCCACACGTAACTACACATTCTCACGGTCTAGATCACACTTCTACGAGCATTTCTAAACCCATTTTACCCTATCGGAAAATGAGGTTAGGTTAGGTTAGGTTAGGTTAGGTTAGGTTAAGTTAAAACCCCGCTTTCCCAGGAGGTCATCAAGCTTGTTAGACATAGGGAAAAGGAAATATAAGATAGGGTACATTGGTTGAAACTGCAAATTTACCTATTCAAGATGTGCAATAGTTTTGGGTGATATCTAAATGACAGTAGTGTTTTATACGATAGTTTGGTGTTCAGTGCGGTATTTCATTCATGGTATGCATTACTTTTGAGTGATGTTTAAGTGACAGTAGTGTTTTATCCGAGAGTTTGGCGTCCATTGTGTATTTTATTCAAGGTATGCATTAATTTTGGGTGATATTTAAATGACATTAGTGTTTTATCCGAGAGTTTGGTGTTTAGTGCGGTATTTTATTCAAGGTATGCATTAGTTTTGGGTGATATCTAAATGACAATAGTGTTTTATCCGCGAGTTTGGCGTCCACTGCGGTATTTCATTCAAGGTATGCATTACTTATGAGTGATGTTTGAATGACATCAGTGTTTTATCCGAAGGTTGGGTTGGGTTTACATTAATGCAACTCTTTAATATCATTGCCACCGGACCCTCAGATTAACTAACTCACTATCCTTACATTTTTGTTAACTGTGTGGTGTTCCTTGCTTTGTTTTACCGCAGAAATCGTGTTCAGTATCTTGTTTGGTGCTGGCATTGCTTTGAGTCTGGATGAATCATTTTGTAGATCAAGATTTTAAAAGGTGTCATATTTTATACTTAGAAATAATCAGTCCTGAAAATGGTAGGATAAAAGTTCTTCCATAATCTGTTCCGTCGTTGTAGTAGTAGCACCAGTAACAGTAACAATAACAGTAGTATTACCGGCGTACAAGAGATACTGCCAGCGAGGAGCAAAAACAACAGTAAGTGTCAAGACATATATTCCATACTTTTGGCAAACTCTGTAATTCTTTTAGGGAACTGGTAATCAAGTGGACCTTTTTTTTTTTTTTTTTTTTTTTTTTTTTTTTTTCCTTAGCCAGCTCCTCCTCTTGCATAAAAAAAGAAGTCCTCAGTCCGTCTTTCACCCATGCCTCAACCCTCGCCCTCCCACGCGGCGCCAGTACCCTGCAGGCCGTACTCACGCAGGTCAAGGTTCAGGCCGCCCCGTGACGAGTAGACGTGTAATTGAAGACAACATATGTACTTACCACTACATCTGCCTTGCGTTATATCCACTTTTTTTTTTTATATACCTGACGCTGAATGACGTGTTAACCTCTTCAGTACTGTGACGCGTTTTCATATTCGTTCTGCTTACTATTTATTGACTTTATACAGTTTCAGAAACTTATGTGGGAATTAGAATAGTGAAGACTTTGGCCATTAGTAATAAAATCGTTTAATAATCCACAAAATTCATGGTAAAAACGCGTCCCAGTACTGAATGGTTTAAGGGGATGCCAGATTGTTTTCTTTGTCAAATGCCTTAATGGATCCGTCGCGCACAAGTAAAGTCTGTCATGTGTCAGTGGCAGTGACTGAAGAGTGGTGAGTGGTATGCGGCGTGTGGTGTGTGATGGTGGCTTATTCTTAGGCCCATATTCTGAAACACTTCCACACCACACCTTCACTCTTTTCAAAGGGCTCCAGTTGAAGTGACGTGTGTTTTTAAGAGTGTATCTGTAATTCTAGTGACATGTTAACAACTTTTCCGCCCTATCAAAAGAACAAATATTCTTTAAAACTCGGCTAATCGTCTCTGTTTTCAAAGGGCTCTAGGTAAAGTGGCATGGGGTTTTCAAGAGTGTTTGTGTAATTCTAGTGACATGTTAACAAGATCTCTACACTATCAACACAACATATATTCTTTAAAACTCGGCTAATCGTCTCCATGGTCTTTGAAAATGGTTGGTGTAAGAAAGGGAAGCGTATCTGAATATGGTACTTAGGCTCATAGATTCAACCGCTTCGTATTTTTTATTCCTCAAAGTTAATTTCAGAGGACACAAAGTTTATTAGTCGCGTTATTGTTGTTGCTGATGCAGAATCCTTGTTAAAATGTCCCTGAAATCACGAAGACTCTCTTATAAACACTAATACCTTCAATCTTGGTTAGAATATCTCTTAGAATCATGAAAACCCCATTGGAATCTCTAATACCTTACATTCCAGCCTTTTAAATGTCGAGATAAGATACCCCAAACATTCAAGAATAGGAACCTTGTATCCCTGTAAATACCAGCAACAAATACTACAACCCGTTAAAAAGCACTCGAGATAAGACGCCCAACCGTTTCAGAATAGGGAGCTTAGCCGAGCCTGTTAAGCCGAGATGTTTATGACTCTCCGTGCACTCTCGAGGGTAAAGCTTCCTTCTCATTCACGGCGCTCACGAGATCCACTGTTTCCCTTCCCGACACGACCCGCAGCCTCTTACATCACGCTCAGTTAGTTCCCTCCGTCCTCTCTCTCTCTATCTCTCTCTACGCTACAGGAAGTTCGAGTCATTCATATTCATGGTTTGCGAGTCTCCCGTAACTAACAAAGCGGGTCATTGAAGGGAACGAGGGAGAGAATGCGTTTTGTTTTCAGTGAGTTACGAAAGTGGTGTGTAGGCAGGCCTTGTGTGTGGCTGCGGCCGTTCACCCTTCCTGGAGTGTAGTGCCGGGAGGAGCTAAAAGAGAGGATGCCTGACCTGCGGCGTACTGCTCAGGGGAGGGAGAGAGTAAGTGAGGCATCTGGGTATATTTACAGCCTTCCTAGTCCTAGTATTTTTTTTTTTTTTTCCCTATCAGGACCGACATGTCAAGTTCAAGTGGTTTTAATTTCAATATGTAAATGTTAACGTTACTTCATCTTCGCCTCCCCCTTCTTGTTTCTAAAAGTCTCTCTCTCTCTCTCTCTCTCTCTCTCTCTCTCTCTCTCTCTCTCTCTCTCTCTCTCTCTCTCTCTCTCTCTCTCTCTCTCTCTCTCTCTCTCTCTCTCTCTCTCTCTCAATTCTGGACAGTATAGTGTGTGTGTGTGTGTGTGTGTGTGTGTGTGTGTGTGTGTGTGTGTGTGTGTGTGTGTGTGTCCGCGCGCTTGTTTATGATTACCACAACATAGTGCTTTCAAAATTAAAGGAAGAGGAAGCACCCACAATGCAAAATGCCCAGAGGTGGAATAAGAAAAAAATGCCTGCGGAGTAGCATGCCCACAGGGAGGATATTTGAGCCCTGAGACATCCACCAGGTGACGCCCCCCCACCCCTTTCAGCCACCACCACCCCCACCACTACCACCACCGCCGCTTCTACTGCCTTCCTGTCCGTTACTTTACCTCTTACCTGGCGGCGGGTGATTGACTCATTATCCTGGGCACGAGGTCGCCGCTTAGCACGTCTTATCGTAATTACTTTCCGCAAGCGTCACCCACAACTCCCAGGAAATGCGGGTCATGCTCTTGTTTGTACTAGGATGGGGCGGAGCGGAGCGGGGTGAGGCGAGACGGGGCAGTGGTGTGGAGTCTTCGGAATTCTGTTATATTTTGTTGGGACTTGATTTCTTTTCTTGTTGTAATGTGTGAAGGAGTATTTAGTAACTTACCTTTTTTCATTCTAGTGTGTTCCAGTGAAGTTGAATAATGAAAATATTTACGATAGTTATGTCTTAGTTATAATCAAGTGTGATTACTAAGTTCTCTCACTGAAACTTAGTGTGAGAGTGTATAATAGGCGAGAAACTGGAAGGGAAGCATGTACAATAATTATGTCTTAGTTATATTCAAGTGTGATTACTAAGTTCTCTCACCGAAACATAGTGTGAGTGTATAGTAAGCGAGAAACTGGAATGGAAGCACAGTTCTCCTAATTAGTTACGGGATGCATTAACAACGAAGGGAATTGATGAAAGTATTAATTAAGCTAACGTGGATATATTAAGATGAGAAAATACAGTTCCCTTAGAGTGCATTATAGCTGGATGATGAAAACAGTTATTTGAACAAAGTATCAGTATTAAAGCTACATCAACAATAAAAAAAAAAAGAAAATTCAAGTACTAAAGCGATGTTTCATAATAGCGAGGCGTGGCAGTGAGAGACACCACAGATAAACATTCAGCTCATGTGTTTGCTTCTTCCAATGGCTTGAGAACACGCCGCCTATCGTCATGGTCCCTAATGATCCCAGGACCTTCCCTCTGCCAGTCCTTCTCAGCCACGGCCGAGCCTTCACTTGCGTGCCTTCCACCTGTTCATCCGCGAATATTGGCTCCGTCTGAAAGTCTATTTGTTAGCAGTGACTGGGCGTTTTTTGTTGCGCACGCCTAAGAGCCATTTGCATAACAGAGAACATGCCTGAATTGTGCAAGTGATTTGGAGGCTGAGCAGCGTGTGGTTTTGGTTGGTCAGTAGTTGGGTAACCTGCCGCAGTCTCTCCCACTGTTTAGCGTTTTTACCTCAATGTTAAGTCTAGTGGCCTGTTTAACCACTTCAGTACTGGAAGGCATTTCTACCTTGAGTTTTAGGTATGATTAGACGATTTTATTGACATTGGGGAAGGTCTATGGAGGTTAGAAGATTAATGGCTACTGTCTCACTATTTCAATCCCCCGACATAAGTTTCTGAAGTTGTATAAGATCACCAAATAGTAACCAGAATGACTAGGAAAACGCGTCATGGTACTCAAGGGGTTAAAGTCTTTTTGGGAAACCTGATAACTGGTAGATGGATAGACAGAGATTAGAGGATTCAATATTGCAGCAAAGTCGATAAGCAGAATTAAGTTTGGCAGATGGTGTGACTTCTTTACGAGTTGATGTGACGCAGTACTCTGAAGGAAACCTAACGAAATGCACGTGAGATTGGCGGGGCTTCCCGGACATGGAGGAGAAATGCGAGATGGAATAAGGTATTACTCGCACAGCTCAGAGAGGAGAACATGAGGGGAAGTCATTACGCACACAAAATAAGTAGACAGAAAAGGGGGAAGGTATTGCGTATATAAGCGAGGAAACATACTTATGCAAGAATAGTAATATATGAGATAACTATATTATTCAGCGTCACTGGATAAGCACAGAAAAAGACGACACTAAAAGCATTACTAAGAGAGAGAGAGAGAGAGAGAGACAGAGAGAGTCGCGTATACAGAAAGATTGCATATGCTGAGACGCACGTACTGTACACGAGGTGAGAGGAACACACATGCATTATTTGAGGAGAAAGTAACCGTCTAGGAGGCCTTCCGTCCCTTGCCTCGCGTGGTGGCAGCATCGCATGGCTCAAAAGGTGGAGAGGAGTGGCAGCGACGGGAAAGAGCCAGAAACACATAAAGTTCTTCTATAAACCAAGACTCCTAATATTTTGAGTGTTTTTCGTGCGTGTCGAGTTCCCGTGTTGAAGATAAATGTTTCACCCGCTGGGCCGAAAAGAGAATCGAGTTTTTGCTTTCCTTTCTCCTTTGAAGCGAAGGAAGGAGAGAAAGAGAGGGAGAGATGCTGCAGGCATGTGTCCGCCCGCGCTCTCCCCAAGACAGCGGCGCTAATAGCCCTTCACTCTGCCTTATACGCTCCACCACATCCACATGACGGAGCGGCGAAGGGGAAGGTCGCGAGGTTAACAGCCTGGGAATGTATCATGGGGGTCCCAGCAGTCGCCCGCCGCCCTCTAACTGTACCTGAGAGCCACCGCTGCCGCCGCCGCTTCGTCCTGTAACCTCCTTCAGTGCCTGGAGGAGGAGGAGGAGGGAGCAGGAAGGAAAAAATGTAGTCGCTAATAATCGTGTGTTTGTAAGGCGAGTGTCAGCCATTGATCACTGACTTCCCTCGTTCATTTTCGCCCCTCAGGCCCTTCATTCACCGGCGGGATTAATTAAGCTGTCGTTTTTCCCCGTAATGGCCGCCCGCAGGATGTTTTATCACTGGCCGGGCGTTCACAGATATTTCATGCCCCTAACGCTTCCCTCTTGATGCCCCGCCTGGAAGAGGAAGGGCGTGTGTTGAGGCAGGTAGGCAGGCGAGCAGGCGAGGAGAGACAAGGCGAGGCGAGGCAGAGGGCGGGGCGAGGTGAGTGCATGTCTTGCCTCCCCGTCCACCAGAGACAACCACCGACCGACAAGTTGTAGCGGTAATGGTGTACTTTTATTCTTCCTGGTGCGAGAGACAGGTGGAAGGCTCAGCAAAATAGTAAAGGTTCTGGGAAAGTAAAAATGATGTGGTGTCAGTCAGTTTTGGGAGTGCGTAAATTAGTCCATGATAAAAAGATTGTGCATTGTGCCGTCCGAGGAGATAAAAGTGAGGTCAGTGAGGCTGCTGCTGATGATGCTGGTGGTGGTGGTGGTGATGGTGGTGGAGGAGGTGACCAGGTAGTGGTGCGCCATGAGATTCAGAGAGAGAGAGAGAGAGAGAGGAGAGTACAGGGAGACATTCAGCGGCACAGCTCCATGGGGACGTGATAACTCTTCCCTTCACTGGTTTTCTCTCTCTCTCTCTCTCTCTCTCTCTCTCTCTCTCTCTCTCTCTCTCTCTCTCTCTCTCTCTCTCTAACAAAGGAATATCAAGACAACCAAAACTATATCACCTCTCCAAACTCTTAACTCTTTTTTTTTCTACCTCACCTTATAAGAACCCACCAATAAGAACGAACCTTTTAACGAGTTTGTGTATGTGTTCTTTTTATTCAATTTTTTTTACACCACCAAGTCAAGCCGCCTCCTTCACGCGTTGAAACGGGAAGGGACGGCAGAAAAAAAAAAACTTACCCATATATCACCACGATTCACCAGGAAGGGCTTGGGCTTGCATTGTGACCACCTTGCACTGTGACCTTCAATGACCTGCTTTAGGGCGGAGAGGAAGACAGAGAAAGACAGAAACAGAGAGAGAGGGAGATGAAAAAAGAGAGACAGATAGAGAAGGGCAGCGAGAGGGCCAGCCTACCAACTGCCTAAGGTAAGTTTTAGCGTTGTGTTTCTCTCAGGACCCGCAGGCTGCCTAAGTAATGAGAGAGAAAGTACAGTGGAGGGACAAGTACAGAGAGAGAGAGAGAGAGAGGAGGGGGTGTGTAGAGATTAGATACGCCTAATAGAATAACAAGTCGACGCTTTCCTCACTCCTTATCAGTGTAGAGAAAAGTGACGTGGAAAATGAACCGATGAGTGTAGAAAAAAAAATAGGAACAAGAACCTGAAACTCTTTAGAACCAACAACAAAGAGAGAGAGAGAGAGAGAGAGAGAGAGAGAGAGAGAGAGAGAGAGAGAGAGACGGGGGGGGAAGAGGTCAGTGAAGAAGCAGCAGGAGCAATGACCTCAGTTGGCGTTCCGGTTGACCTGTGAATGACCTCTCGCGACTTGTTCCCAGTGTGAACCTCTGCCGTGGGAAGAGAGAGAGAGAGAGAGAGAGAGAGAGAGAGAGTGTGTGTAACTAAAGACTCTCTCTAATCTAATATGCAGGACGGTGAGGTGGGATGGGAGCAAAAAAATTTAAGCAGGTGAGGTAATATATTCCTACTAGACATGTATGTATGTGTGTGTGTGTGTGTGTGTGTGTGTGTGTGTGTGTGTGTGTGTGTAAGGTGTGTGAGTGGCCAGGTGAAGTCAGTATTTATTTCTTCATTATTACTGGTTCCCTTAATCAAAGCTGAGAGAAACACGGATAGGAAGAGGAAAATTTTGAGAGGTAAACTGTGATTGTGTTTTTCTTTGTGTGTTGTTTTTGTGGTTGTTACTGTTGCTGTTGTTGATTCTTCTTCTTCTATCTCTGTTTCTACTTCTTTTTCATCTTCTTCATCATCATTTTCTTCTTTTTCTTCTTCTTTTCGTTGTTGTTGTTATTGTTGTTGCAATTGTTGTTGTTGTTGTTCATTCTTCATCTTCTATCTCTACTTCTTATTATTCTTCTTCTTCTTCTTCATCATTCTTCATCATCTTCAACTTCTTCCTCTCCTCCTCCTCTTCTTCTTTCACCCTATCAATCCCTGGCATGATCGCCCACTTACACACACATCACCTCCTTATAAACTCTCTTCCCTCTACTCCATTCACCACGACACGTCACTCAATATCTCTTCTCTCAGCGGCACGGTGTTCACTTATCCTCATTAGTATCTAGAGTTAATCAAATAAGTCACACAGTCATTAATACTTGGAGGGTCGAAGGTGAGGTTGCTGGGCTGCGTTGAAATGAATCTAACTGTTGTGTTGTATTGAAACGAATACGAGATTAGCACCTGTATTCAGAAACGTCTTCCCTTCACACTCCGACAATTTTCCGGGCCACAGAGACAACTAGCGGGGTTTTTAAGACAGCTTCTGCTTTTAATAAACCAGAAACCTTGCCAATCTATCACCAGAACCATAAAAATATCCTTAAAAACACGAGTATCTTCAACCGGAGCCTTTGTAAAGCAGTGAGGGTGAGAGAGCAAAGCGTTTCTGAATACTGGCCTAGGGACTGAGAAAAGGTGAATCGACAAGGGACAAAGGAGATTTACAGTACTAGTGTCTGTCTCTTGGTTAGTTGTCTGGATGTGAGTGTTTTTTTAGAGAAGGGAAAGAGAAGTAAAGGGAAGAGGAAGGTGAGAAGAATGAGAGTAGATGTAGGTGGAAGTACACGGAAGAAAAAAAGAAGGAGGAAGAGAGAGAAGATGGTGACAGTGATAGTGGCGGTGGTAGTGGCAGTAGGGAAGATCAGGTTAAGATTAAAGAACATTATGCAAAACTAAATGAAAAAAAACATGAAACTGGAATTGTGTTGTCCATCAAACTATGCATAAATTACTCGTTATATATAATTAGTCTATGGTCGGGGTTCTTAAGACGCGGACACCAGGCTAACTTGAATGTAGATAAGGAAGGGATTTACACAAGTATTGAATATTAGGTTAGGTTAGGTTAGGTTAAGGGAGCGAAAGAGGCAGAGATAGAAATATATTTAATTCATATCCATTACATTTACACCGTTTTAATTTAAGAAGAAGAAGAAGAAATAGAAATAGAGGTAGTAGAAGGATCAACAGCAGAAGCAGACGGACACTATGAAAGGAAGGGATTTAAAAAAGGATCAAATGTTTGGTTAGGTTAGATTAAGTAAAGTAAAGAAAGAAAGACAGAAAAAGAGAGTCAGTACATATATCATTACATCTCCACCATTTTAACTTTCTTTTTCTGTCTTTCTTTCTTTACTTTATTTAATCTAACCTAACCAAACATTTGATCCTTTTTTAAATCCCTTCCTTTCATAGTGTCCGTCTGCTTCTGCTGTTGATCCTTTTACTACCTCTATTTCTATTTCTTCTTCTTCTTCTTAAATTAAAACGGTGTAAATGTAATGGATATGAATTAAATATATTTCTATCTCTGCCTCTTTCGCTCCCTTAACCTAACCTAACCTAACCTAACCTAATATTCAATACCATTTTAACTTAAGAAGAAGAAGAAGAAGAAGAAGAAGAAGAAGAAGAAGAAGAAGCAGCTTTCGACTGTCAAAACTACAATATGACCAAAAGAGGCCTTGAGAACTCCTCGTGTGTGGGTGTTTAGTTAAGGCGATGATGCGGAATCTTGTCATCTCCCGAGGGCGTCTTCGTTTTGTGTTCCTTTCACTCGCATCTCGTCCCCCTTCCTTTCACTTCCCTGCTCCTTCCTTCCTTAGCCGTCCCTTCACCTCACCTCACCTCACCTCTCCTTTTCTTTTTCATTCCTTTGCCTTTCTCTTCCTCGCTCCTCCTCTCACTTTGTCATTGTCATCCTCTGGCTCGTATTCTCAAACGCTTCTGTGCTTCACCTCCACTATTTCAGAAGCCTTTATCTAAATTTACACGAGTTTTTTAAGGTGTTTTTACGGTTCTAGAGGCCGAACGACGAGATTTCTGCTTCATTAACAGTAGAAACACTCTTGAAAACTCCGCTAATTATTTCTATGGTCTTTGAAAAATAGTCGCGGTGAGAGAGCAACGTGTTTCTGAATATGATCGATCACCTCCTCTACTTAAGAAGCCTTTACTTAAATTTACCCGAGATTTTTTAAGGTGTTTTTACGTTTCTAGAGACCGAGTGACGAGATTTCTACATTAATAACTAGAAATACTATTGAAAATCCTGCTAATCATCTCTGTAGTCTTTGAAAAATAGTCGTGGTGAGAGAGCAAAGCGTTTCCAAATACGGGGCCTCACTATCATCTTCACCACCATTACCACCACCATCACCATCATCACCATTTCAAGCTTCTCTACTCGTGTCAGTCTCAGGATACGACCAGCGCACCTTCATCCATCACCTCATCTTCCTCACGCTCACCTGGCTCACCTCTTAATTAAGCCAAAGGTAATGAGGAAACAAGGTAATTTGAGGTAATTTCACAGCCGTCTGACGCCTTCATTTCCTCCTCCTTTTTTCCTCCTTTACCTCCCTTCCGCGACCTCCTCCTGCTTTCCCACAGTTCCTCTTCCTTTTCCTCTCTCCTCTCCTCCATTTCCTCTTCTCTCTTCCTCATACCTGTCGTGTATAGAGGAAGTGGGTTTGATTATATGATTTTTTATTATTATTATTTTTTTTTTATTTATTTATTTATTTATTTTTTTTTTTTTGAGAGAGAGAGAGAGTGTCAGGTTTTATGGCTTCTTGTGTTTATTCATGTTTTTTTTCTTCCCATTCTTTTGCATTCCAGTGTGTGTGTGTGTGTGTTTGTGTGTCGTATTCCGCGTGCATAGCTTTCTCTGTACCTTATGTTGTTAGAGAGTGATTCAATCCCTCTCGAAACTCCGGACAGAAGGATTTGAATGTTTTATAAAGAATCTGAACCTTTTAATGGAGATTATGAACATATATATAAGGGATCTGAAGCTTTTTGCTCTCTCCTTTCATTCCTTTCTCTTTTTTTTTTCTTTCGTATAAAAATATAGAAGAAAATGTTTTAATGCTTGGTGTGTATGGAGGAGTGACACACACACACACACACACACACACACACACACACACACACACACACACACACATAGAAAGCTGCCTATTGCTATCCGCCCCTTCATTCCCTCGCCTCCTCTCCTCCCCCCCCAATGCGCACCACACACCAGTAGCTCCAGCTTTCTCTCATACCCAGACACTCCTCACACACACACACACACACACACACACACACACACACACACACACACACACACAGTCATTAAAACACTAGCACATTTCCTTTTTACATTACTATTTCCCTACCACCTCTTCGAACCCCGCTGGCATGTGGCGGTCACCTGTGTTACCTGTGGACCTGTTTACCTGTGCGAGTCACGTTTGGGTACAGCGGGGAGGCTCTATTGCGACCCTTACCCTTGTATTCAGAAACGCCTTCCCATCTCACTACGACAATTTTCCAATGCCACAGAGACAACTAGCAGGGTTTTCAACAGTTTATCTTTATAACAAACCAGAAATCTTGCCAATTCATCACCAGAACCATGGAAATGTTCTTAAAAACACGAGTATCTTCAACTGGACCCTTTGAGAAGCAGTGATGGTGAGAGAGCAAAGCGTTAGCGTGGTGGGTCTGTTTCAATTCAGTTCACAGCGGCACAGAGGCGAGGGGGCTGCAGATGAGAGGCAGTGGAAGGCTCGCCACACACCTGTCCCGCGAGTCACTCCCCTGGGTATTAATGTGCGAGTATGTGTACATGTTGGCTTACCTCCGTGTCTCTCTTCCTGCCTTCCTCGCTTCATACGGTCACTTGCTTCTGTCGTTTTGTTGTTTTGGTGTTAGTTTTTTTTTATTGATTGATTGATTTTTCTATCGTTATTATTTGTATTAGTATTATTTCTTGTTTGGTTCTTCGTTTTTTTTCTCTTTATTGATGTCTGTGTCTTTTCTCTTCTTCTCTTCCTTTTTTTCCGCTCGTTTCTTTGTACCTTTCATTCATTCCCTCTCGTTTTGTTTTGTTTTTTTTTTCTCTTGCTGGTTGTTTGATTTGGTTTCTATTTTCATTCATTCATTTCTATTTCTTTCTTCTTCATTCTTTCTTCTTCTTACTTTTCTTCGTTGTTTGGTTTTGTTTCTATTTTCATTCATTCATTTCCATTTCTTTGTTCTTCATTCTCTCTTCTTCTTACTTTCTTTCCTCTCCGTGTCTTGTATTTTTTTCTTATTCTTTCCTCCTTTCACATTTCCTTTTCTCATTTTTTGTATCGGCCATTTTTTTTTTTTTTTCCTTCATTCCTTTCTTCTTACCTTCTTTCCTTCCGTCCTTCGTTCCCTCTCACTCTAATAATAATAATAATAATAATAACAACAATAATAATAGTAATAATAATAATGACAATAATAACAATAACACCACGAATGACAATAACGAGGAATTTCACCACCAACACCACCACCACCACCACTACCACCAGCCACAGATTTCTTCATTGTGGTGTTAAGAAATGCGATTTATTGAGTCTCGTGCGCTGACCTGCGAGAAAAATCACCGCCACAATGACTAATCACGTGAGAGAGAGAGAGAGAGAGAGAGAGAGAGAGAGAGAGAGAGAGAGAGAGAGAGAGAAGGTGAGACATGTTAGCGAAATCTTTTCTTACTCGGCTGGTGAATGAGTCAAGGTGGTGGCGGTGGTGGTGGTGGTCTGTCTGATTATCAAAGGTCTTTTCTTCCTCGTCCTATTTACTCATACTCATCGTGGCGCCATTAGCTCCTCTCTTTTATGATCCGCCTTGGAGGAGGAGGAGGAGGAGGAGGAGGAGGAGGTGATAAGAATAATACAACAGACAAGGTTAATATGCTTTAGCCTCTTCGTAGCATCGTCCCACACGTCTCGCTTCGTAAGGCTGGCGTGCTGCAGGACCACCACTCTCGCCACTAGTGTTTGCAGGCGCTTTTGTCTCTCTCTCTCTCTCTCTCTCTCTCTCTCTCTCTCTCTCTCTCTCTCTCTCTCTCTCGCTCCTTTCATCTATTAGGGAGTGATTGAAGTGATACGATGCAGTGTGAGGTTGTAAGTTGAATGAGGAACAAGAATCATGACCTGTGTGTGTGTGTGTGTGTGTGTGTGTGTGTGTGTGTGTGTGTGTGTGTGTGTGTGTGTGTGTGTGTGTGTGTGTGTGTGTGTGTGTGTGTGTGTGTGTGTGTGTGTGTGTGTGTGTGTGTGAAGGTGGGTGGGGGACGTGTCTCGGGTCAGAGTGAAGACTGATGGTCGTCTGGATACACTCACCACGTACATTAGTCTTGCTGTTATGTTCCTCCCGCTGAGAGAAGGCGAGGACGCAGACATCACCAGCACCAGCACCAGCAGGGATAATGGCAGTGATGGTGGTGGTGGTGGTGGTGATGGTGATTACAGTACCCAAGAAATAAGTCACGGATCGCGGCCTTCGTCATCTTGTTATTGTTAATTTCCATCATCGTCATCTATTACTTTTCCTTTTACTTCTACGCAATAGTCAATTCTTTCTCTTCGTTCTCCTTACCTTCCTTTCCCTAATTATAAAAGAGATGCGCAGTTAGCTCTCTTTATGGCGGCTGTGGTTGTGGGTGTGGTTGAGGCAGGAATGAGATGAGAGTGATAGTTGTAGCGATGGTGGGAGTGGAGAATGTTTGAGACTTAGTATAAAGATGCTTAGTGTGGTGGTGGTAGTGGTGGCGCTGATGGTGGTGGTTGTGGTGGTGGTGGTGGTGTTGAGAGTAGCGGTGGTGGTGTTCAGGCAGAGACAGGGACAGTGATGATGGCTGATGATGATGGAGATGGGCCTCGTCACAGAAGCTGCAGCCTCTCGTCACCTGTCGTTAGGTCGACCCTCAGCTGACCGCAGGAATGGACGTGAAAAAGGAGAGGGAGGGACAGCAGCTCGGGGGAGAGGAAGGTAAAAGGGAGGGAGAGGAGGGAACTGGGTAGAATGGAAAGGGTTAACGTGTGTCTTGTACCCAGAGAGAGAGAGAGAGAGGGGGGAAGGAGACGGCGGGAGAGGAAAGAAAAGGGAGAAAGGCATGGAAGAATAAAGGTTTGTGCAGCGGGTGCCCCTGGTGTGAGGCTGACAGACAGAGTTTTAGGCAGTCTCATAAAGAAGAGAGGGAAGGAGGCGGCGAAGGAATGAAAGGGAAGGGAAGGGAAGATAAGACAAGACAGGGAAGGGCAAGGTGTAGTCCAGAGTGTTGTAACAGGCGGACAATTTAGTCGAGGGAAACGCCAGACGGAGTGTGAGGAAAGGGAAGGATGAATCACCACCGCCGCCCTTCCACGAACATTTTTGGCGGGAGGTTCGTATTGTCTTTCAAGGTCAAGAAGCTCGTCCTCTTCCTCCTCCTCCCTGTGTGTGTGTGTGTGTGTGTGTGTGTGTGTGTGTGTGTGTGTGTGTGTGTGTGTGTGTGTGTGTCTCTAACCTCCTCGTTTCCCCGTTTAAATTTTGTGATGTTTTATTTTTTGAGCTACAGAGGATGCTAAAAATCTGTACAAAATCTTTCTCTCTCTCTCTCTCTCTCTCTCTCTCTCTCTCTCTCTCTCTCTCTCTCTCTCTCTCTCTCTCTCTCTCTCTCTCTCTCTCTCTCTCTCTCTCTCTCTCTCTCTCTCTCTCTCTCTCTCTCTCTCTCTCTCTCTCTCTCTCTCACCAGAAACCATTTTTCCTCCCTATTTCAAGTGTGCATTATTCTGCGCTCCCTTTGTTCGCTAATTGCCGGTGATCAGAGAGTTCCCTACGCTATCATTTCCCAGCTAATCTCCCTCAAAGTATACCCCTTAAGAGCCACACTGATCGCGCGGGCCAAGCTGCGCCCTGCAGGAAGTACTGCTTTGTGGGTGGGTCGTTCCTTAGTGCTTGGACTCAGAAGGATGAACGAAAAGGAGCAGCTGCAATAAGGTTCTGGTGGTGTCTGAGGCTGGGATGTTTAACAGTGTCCTTAGCGAGGTGTGTTCTGTGCTTCTAGATGTAAGGGAAGGATAGGGAAGGGAAGGGAAGGTAAGGGAAAGGAAAGGAAGGGAAAGGTAGGAAGAAAAGGAAAAAGAAAGGAAGGAAAAGTAAGATAAGGAATGGGAAGGGAAGCGAAGGGAAAGGAACCGAAGAGAAGGAAAAAGGAAAAGAAGCGAAGGGAGAAGAAAGGAAGGAAAAATAAGGTAAGGGATGGGAAGGGAAGCGAAGGGAAAGGAAGAGTAAGGTAAGGTAAAGAAGGGAAGGAAAGGAAAGGGTGGTCTAGTGATTAGTGTAGTTTACTGAGCATTATTTTGAAGGTTATTGTATGTTGGTTCAGAGTTAATGGTTAGAGTCTGGTGGATGAAGGAGAGAGAGAGAGAGAGAGAGAGAGAGAGAGAGAGAGAGAGAGAGAGTGAGGGAGAGTTGTTAGTATAATCATATAATTGATTTTCACTTGTATTACGAAAATTAGCCGTATTGGTCGTGTAGGAATGTTATATGAAAGCAATTTAGACTTTTTTTTTAATATAAGAGAGGTACTGATTAAGGTCAAGATTATATAAAGCCCCACATTATTAACATCGAAAATAGAGCACTTTGCGTTTTAATTATTAACCGCTCTAATGTGGGGCCTCAAAAACTTGTTTTACCTGTGAGACGAAACACTAACAGCGACATCAGGAACAGCAAGACTGGCAGTGGTCATCTGTAGGTCATCAGTCCCACGGGTCGAGTTTCTTTTCTCGCCTTGTCTAACACCTACTCCCCTTTCTTCTCCTCCTTTTCCTCCTCCTCCTCTTCTTCCTCCTCCTTGCTATCTGACTCACCTTAATCCCCCGGCAAAAAGCAATACCCGGTGTGTAATGACGCCGTGCCTGGCCCCTCACAATCTCCCGCGATGATAACATGCATTAGGTCACCCTCCCTCAGGTACTGGCCCAGCCCGCCCCTCCGGCTCATCCACGGGGCGTCCAGCGGGCTATTAAGAAGCTTATATCACGGAAGAAACGACTCCTATCGTGGCGGGTGTCGTGTTGGGTGGAATCGCGCCGCGGGTTTTTACCGAATTAATCCCATGATAAAAAGGGCGACTGGAGTGACTGGCTGACCGGCTGCTTGGCTGGTCTGCTGGGTAGGAGGGAGAAAGTAGCCATAAGTATTCCGTCTGGAAGCGAAGGGCTGCTGAGGTATCTGGGTCAGCGTCAGGAAGGTAGTGAGATGGAGGGAGGGCCGCCTCGTCGCCGCGAAAGGAGCAGTGGGAAATGTGTCTCCCGATGGAAATGCTGGCGTGATGCATGTCGCTTGATGATGAAAGGAAGGATGAAGAAATAAAAGAAGCTATGAAAATGACAGGACATAACGCAACCATCAGGCAACGGAGACTGAGATGTGAGGAAGAGCGTCATCAGGAGAGGCGTCCTGTGAGTGACGGATAGGGGACATATGGCCTTGGGCTGTCCAGGATGAGGGAGGAGTGCGGTCGGGTCGTTTACGGTCGAGGACATCTATGCGGTGTGTGCGGCTGCCGGCAATGGTGATACGAGCCTGTTGACTGCTGCAGACACGGCGATACACGTGCAGGGAAGATTGGGCGATGAGACGACACTCACTTGGGACCGCCAAGTTGATCTGACAAGGAACTCAACGCAGGAGTATGAAATAAGCCGCGGGGGATGAGGGGCCGATGTGTGTCAGCGGGCCGCGGAGGGACACTGACTAACAACAGAGCACAAGGCAAACTCTTACTGAACACTGAACCGAGAGGGATTCACAGAGTTTTTCCCCGGGTAATGCTGAGCGACGAGGCTGGTAATGACAGTGATCACCCGCGACACGCCGATGTGACCCTCCCGCGGGGTGCTCCTGACACAGTCGAGGACACCGGGAGTGGTAACACTGAGAAACTACATCAGTCATCAGTAACGGAAAGGGAAGGATAAGAAATTACGAAGGAATGTTTTAAAGACGGCAGGATGTGGGTGAACAAGAGGTGAAGGCAGCTGGGGGCGGCGTGACCCTGGCGCGGAGGGAACACAAGGAGCCGTGAGTCACCTGGTGGGATCGCGGCGCTGGCTCAGGCACCACACAACCCCAATGGCTAAGTTAGGCCCTCGATTTTTTGTGCGCACATGGAGTAGGCCTAAGTAATGGGCCTAAATTGGAGGTAGTCGACTAATGATTGGATGGTCTGAGGCCTGAGATGAGAGCAGAGGTGAATGTGACTATAAGCTTGACAAACGAAGGGTGACATGCGTTCAGACCTAACAATATGACTTGATGCGACACCCAGCCAGCCTCTTCTGTCACGCCGCCATGACAGGTGGACACTGGCGGGGACACCACGTCAAACACCAATGGAAGACGAAGACGGAGCACATCGAGAACAGGGCCAGAAAAACTCGTCAGATAAACCCTCGTCTGAAATGGAATGTGAGATTGCTCCGGATTATTGGAGAGATCGGAGGAGAGAATCTTGTCCTGTAGTAGCCAACGATAATGATGACGATGAGGAAGATAATATGAAGAAAAATAACAAGAATGAGAAGAGTGAAGAGAAATCTAATCCAATGAGTAAAAATTTGATCTTGTTCTATACGTATAAGAGAGTCTGGACAAGAGAAAATGTCAGAAATGTCTCTCTTAATTGTTTGTCCTCTAAAGAAATTAAAATAAGAGAAAAATTCCAATAGTACCAATGTTATTCCCAGTCACATTAGATTACATACAGTAGACGACTTTACACTTTAATACCCTACTGTTACTTTACGCTCGGTGACGAAATGCTCAGATCAATATTGCCTAACTCCTTTTTTCCTCCATGCTGTGACTTTTAGGGGGAGGCAAGATAAGTCAATGTTTTTCTTTTTGTTTTGTTTTTTTCATTTCTGTTTCGTTTTTCTTGGCCAGTTCCCTTGACACGTGAAAGAAAGTGTATGTTGTAGACACTCGCTCCCTTTAACCTCATGTCTCGCCGCAGTACCGAACGCTACCACAAGAAAGTTGAATGGACATCTTTTACTAATCCTTTCCTTTAGTTAGAAATTAGGAAGGTAAAGAAGTATGTAAAGAAAAGTACGTACATTAGGTTACCGCGCCCCTCAGCCTTCTGCCTTCCCATAGTACCAAACACCACCAATAACAAGCTAATGGACATCTTTCATCCTTCCCTTTTGTTAGAAAGAAGAAAAGTGAAGATATACGTAAAGAAAAGTACATTAGGTTATCACTCCCTACAGCCTCACGCTTCGCCACGGCATCAAACACCATCACAAACAAACTAAATGGACATCTTTCACTCTTCCCTTTAGATAGAAAGAAGGAAAATAAGGAAGTATGTAAAAAAAAAATATATGCATTAGGTTATCACTCTCCACAGCCTCTCGTCTCACCACAGTACCGAACACCACCAAGAACAAGCTAAATGGACATCTTTCATCCTTCCCTTTAGTTAGGAAGAAGGAAAGTCAAGAGTAAATAAACTGCATTAGGTTATCACTCCCCTCAGCCTCCAGCCTCACCACTTCACTGCGCACCATTACCAGTCAAGGGGTGTCCTGGTGAGTGGCCCCGCGGTGTTCAGCAGACGAGCGGCGCCATAAGCCAGGAGAGTAGGATTAGGTAGGGGGAGGATCTATAGAAGGCTCCTTACCTTATCCTTCTACCTCTTTACCTCCTACCTCCTTACCTCCTTACCTCCTTACCTCTTTACCTCCATCCCTACTCCATAACGACCTAACCTGTACTTTCATCTCTCTCTCTCTCTCTCTCTCTCTCTCTCTCTCTCTCTCTCTCTCTCTCTCTCTCTCTCTCTCTCTCTCTCTCTCTCTCTCTCATCTCTCTTTCTCTCTCTTCCTCCTCCTCCTCCTCCTCCTCCTCCTCCTCCTCCTCCTCCTCCTCCTCCTCCTCCTCCTCTTCATTTATCCTTCCCCCTCCTTCGTTCCCTCCCCTAATTTTCCTCCTCTCCTAATTCCCACGAGTCTCTTACAGCTTTTCTCCACTCCTCCTCCTCCTCCTCTTTCTCCTTCCCCTTATTCTCATTCTCCTCCTCCTCCTCCTCCTCTACTCTAATCCTGTCTTGTAAGGGAAAGAAACCTACTCACATCTACCCTCCCATGTCTGCCTGTCTCTTTGTCTGTCATCTTATACCACAAAAAAAAATTGGAAAAAATGTGTGTATTTTCATGGAGCACTTCAAAATTTCGTGTATTTAGATTTTTTAGTGATGTTTATTTTAGTGGTTTGTGTTTTCCCTTGTGTTAAATGATTTGGTACGATGTCTAAGGTGTTGAAGATGTGTCAGGTGATGAATAAGAGTAGGTGTAGCAGAGGCCAAGGACAGCTGTGAGTGATACGCCATTGTGAAGCGATGGTGACACGGCAAGGAGGTGAAAAGTAGAGAGAGAGAGAGAGAGAGAGAGAGAGAGAGAGAGAGAGAGACTTCTACAATACTCCCGCGTTACAACACACACACACACACACACACACACACACACACACACACACACACACACACACACACACACACACACACACACACACACACACACACACGACCAGAGCCCGCCTTCAGCCTCACACAACAGTTAATGTGCGTCTGTTTCTCCCAGTGTCTCATTGTTTGGAAGTTACTGAAGTCGGTCTGGTTCTCTTTCCCTTTCCCCAACAAACAGAAGGAAAAACTGGTGACGCAAACAAACGCGGCAGCACAAAATAGGACGGTAAAGTAACACAAAGTTTTTCAGTCATTCAGTTTAACCCCGTTCTGGCCAATAATCTCTTGACCACCAAAAATCCTTTCTAATGTAAGTAAGATCGTCTAATCATAACTACACTCATGGTTCTCATTGTACTGAAGGAGTTAACACATTTTCTCACAAGCAAAGCAGTACAAACCACGCAGAGAAAGAAAGAAAAGGTAGTAACATGAACAAACACGGCAATGAAACAGAACAGTGAAGTCATAACACGGAGCAGTCAGTCACCCAGTTTACTCTACCTGTCTGACTCAACTCAAGCAAGAGTTGAGTCAGACAGGCAGCAATAATTTCACATGCACAGGGACCCTTTCGCCGCTCAGGGCCAAACAACAACTGTCTTTTTCTTCCTTGCCTCTCGGGACCGATCTAACAAGCGAGAAAACACTTGAGTGGTGTCTGTGTGCGGCCCCTGAGGACACAGGCACAGGCAGGCACTATGCAGCTGGCGGTAGAGAAAGCCTGATAACACCTAGATAGTTTTACCTCCTCCTGCTCCTGCTCCGCCTCATTCTTCTTCTCCTCTTCCTCTAACGCGATAACACACAGCCGTAGTGAGCCAACAAGAAACAGTGTGGGGTTCTCCTTGCTCGGTGCAGGACGTGGCCGCCTCAGGTTTAGTCCGTTTCTTCCTCACTATCGTCATTCTTCTCTTCCATCTCCACTTCAACACACTCAAGTAAACAATAACAGCCTGATAACACAGCACGAAACAAACAAGAAATAGTTTAGTCTCCACCCTCTTCTAGTCCCTTTCCTTATCCGCCTACTCCTCCTCTCTTCTTCTTCTTCTTCTTCCTCCTCCTCCTCCTCCTCCTCCTCCTCCTCCTCCTCCTCCTCCTCCTCCTCCTCCTCCTTTTCTTCGTCCTCTAGGTAAACAACAGTCACGATAACACACAAGAAACAGTCTAGTCTCCACCCTGCTCGGTGCTGGACGTGGCCGCCTCAGCATCTAGTCCTCCCGTCCTCCTCCTCCTCCTCCTCTGCACCCGTTCTCCACCGCCTCCTCCTCCTCCTCCTCCTCCTCCTCCTCCTCCTCCTCCTCCTCCTCCTCCTCCTCTCCTCCTCCTCCTCCTCCTCCTCCTCCTCCTCCTCCTCCTCCTCCTCCTCCTCCTCCTCCTCCTCCTCCTCCTCCTCCTCCTCCTCCTCCATCTCGTCCTTCTCCTATTCCTGCAGGACTAAAGAACTGACACACTCCTCCCCTCTGACCTTCTCCCACGCTGGCACGATCTTCGAGGGAAAAAGTGAAGTTATTTTAATTTGTTTTGCGTGTGTGTGTTTGTGTTTGTGCCGAGGGTTACTTGTGTTGCCTACTTTAGTAAAGGTAAGTGTGTATGTGTTATTGTTATTGATTATTGATATTATTATTGCTTTTTACAGTAGTTGGTTCTTGAAATACGTAGTTATTTTTTTTTTTTTTTTTTTATTTTTTTGTATATATATTTCAAAATGTTATTAATTTCAGTCAGTGTTTTGCTTCACTCATCTTATTATTAACTTAACTGTCCTGGTTTTTGATCAAGCTTAATTAAATTCTCCTGATGAAGTTTTAACACCTTTAGTGCTATGACGCATTTTCATATTCTGCTTACTGTTTAATGGTTTCATATAGCTTCAGGAACTAATGTGGGGGATTGAAATACTGAAGACTCTGGCTATTGATCTTCTGACGTCCATAGACCCTTGCTAATGTAAATAAAACTGTTTAATTGTATCTAAACTCATGGTAAAATGCGTCCCAGTACTGAAAGGAATAAAGTGCATTTTCAATAACTTAAGTGATCGAGTATAGTGAAGACTTAGTACCTACTGTAACTTTATCTCTGACCAGTTAATTGCCTAGTGTTAATAAAATAAAGCTATAAAGTTAGTACCATAAGGAATTAAAGGATAAAATATTATAGACTAAGCAAATCATAAGCATTCAGACGAGGCAGCCAGTGAAGTGAAAGCCGCGAATCCAAAGCAAGGAAAAGCAACTGTAATAATGTACCTTGTTATTTGTTTCAGGGCCGCGCGTGTGATGTACAGGCGTGAGGACACATTACTAAAGGTGAGAGTCGCTCGTTTTCCTTCAGCTGAGCAGGTGTTGTAAATTTGGTGAATGTATTATTGGGGCGAGGGAACAGGGAACACGACGGCCAGTGATTGAAAAAAAAGGCTTTGTCGAAGTAAAGGGTGTGGAGAAGGAAGAAAAGGAGGTGAAGGAGGAGAAAGGTGTGTGTGTGTGTGTGTGTGTGTGTGTGTGTGTGTGTGTGTGTGTGTGTGTGTGTGTGTGGTGTGTGATTGCAAGGCAGGAGTGGACAGTGGAATGAAAGAAGGAAAGAAAAGAAGGAAGAAGAAATGAAAGCTCAATTTTTTTATTAACTGGTGTACATGAGTTTTCCTGCTTCATTAGAATATTTGAGTAAGCTGAATCATTCTCTCTCTCTCTCTCTCTCTCTCTCTCTCTCTCTCTCTCTCTCTCTCTCTCTCTCTCTCTCTCTCTCTCTCTCTCTCTCTCTCTCTCTCTCTCTCGTGGCCCGCTACTCAAAGACACTCCAGCCATTGAAATAAAACAGTCAAGGCGCCAGAAAGAAATTTGCACGTCACTTATCACCGGTTCAATTTTTTCCCCTTTTTTTTCTGTGTGTGTGTGTGTGTGTGTGTGTGTGTGTGTGTGTGTGTGTGTGTGTGTGTGTGTGTGTGTGTGTGTGTGCGTTTGTCACAGAGACGCGTGTGTGGGAAGAATTCGAGAAGGTCCAAATCGGGTTTCATTTTACCGTTTCTCCGTTCGTGTGTAAGTGATTCGCCGACTCACCTCAGTAGAAGCAGAACTCCTCCTTCTTTCCTCCTCCTTGTTGTGTGTGTGTGTGTGTGTGTGTGTGTGTGTGTGTGTGTGTCCTTCCCTTCATCTCTCTTTCCTTCGCCACTTAATTGGCTCGTGTTCTGCAGCGATTCGGTCTGTTATTAGCGCTGTTTTCGAAGGGTGAGGAAAGGATTATGTGGTTTTTCATAATATTTGTCTTTTTGTTGTGTTTGTTACTCAGGGGTCGTTATTCATCCCTTAAAATATGAAGTTTCCTCAATAAACCACAGTAATCTTCACCACAGCCTGTCAGAATGAATCTAAATAAGGCACTGCAATGTTTACGGGTCCTAGTGTGAACCGTAAAGAACAACAAGTGCCGTTGAAAGTAAGCCACCTGTTTTCTTCCTTGTCTCTCTGTAGAAGGTGCAGGAAGCGGCTACTGGTGCTGCTGCTGCGTTTCTTCAAGCTGCACCTGGCTAATATCACAACCGAGCGTGCCTTTGTTATTTTGTCACCTTGGCAGCCACACTGTCTCACTGGGTACTATTGTTTAACCTCAGGACGTCTTATCTCGATTGTAAGATTTAGTGCGAGTAATTGAGATATTCAAGGCTATATTTGTGATTCTGGTGATAGTTTATAAAGATCATGTATCACCAGTGGAGAAATACCTGAAATCTTAACTAATTTTCTTTATAGGTTAGAGAATGCATCTTTAGAGAAACAACTTTAACAACCATTAGTGGGAGTTGTTTGTATATTCAAGGCTATATTTGTGATTCTATTGACAGTTTATGAAGGAACGTGTATCACCAATGCAAAAAAAACAGCTGAAAACTTGATTAATCTTCAATATAGCCTTAGAAAATAGTCTTCATTAGGGAACGCATCTTTAGAGACACATCCACCATACCAATACTTTACTTCATATATTCACCAGTCCTTCCTTGTATCTTCCATTCCTCAAACACTGACGTACTTCCTCCCTTACCCCTTTCTACCGTGTTATTTCCACCTCGTCCCATCGTCCAACCGTCTCAGGCCGTCCCGACGTCAACACCTGCTCTGTTAATCCCGCGTCGGTCGGCTGTGGTTGGTGACGAAGTGATGTACCGCGAGAAGATTGTAATTACAGGCAGTTGAAGGGACGGACAGGGCGGGGCATGAGTGTGTGTTGTTGATGTGTTAATGTGTGGGAAGGAGGAAGGGAGGGAGGCAGAAGGCGGCATACTGACCCACTCCACTCAATTCTATTCTTTTCCTCTTTCCTTCCCATCACTGAACCGTTGAAGAGGAGAAGGAGGAGCAGGAGGAGGTGGTGGAGGAAGGGAGGGGGAAGACGGGAGGAAACGAAGGCTGTCACTGGAAAGAACTAGCGGTCCGTTGGAACAAAAGGACCGTTTTATGATATATGTAATGATAGGAAGGCGATAAAAAGGTGGATGAGGCACCGTTTAATATGCAATGAAGTGAATGTTGCAATCACAGTTTTGTCTTGTATAATGTGGTATGATTACATTACCTTGCATTTTTTTTTTTTTTTTTTTCGTTACGCTAAATAACAGGATTAATAATTTCGCTGTTGGTAATTTGCAAGCGAGGTTTTGTTTATGTATGTATGTCTGCCTCTTGTTTCTCACTCATCATTGTCAGTTTCATCACGGTAACTGTCACGGAAAGCTTCAATTTTAAGGCAAACATAAATACAGGATCAAAACGAAGCAAAGGAAAAAATAAAAAAGATTTCGTATAACCATTAATAACAGAAAGACACACGAAACGAAACAATACACAAATGACGTATACAGGTTTGGAAAGCGACCCGATTCCAACATTGAGACAGTCCGCAGTAACGCACACAGAAATACAAAAGAAAGGAGACCAACACACCAACACACTACACATCAACACACTGCAAAACACACAACACTATATACAACACATTACACACAACACACTACACACTACACATCAACACACTACACACTACACATCAACACACACACACACACACTACACGCTACACACAACACTAAACACAACACTACACAACACACCAACACCAACACACAACACACTACAGGCCAGATGCAAGACAAGACCAGCCTAAGATTTATCACCGTCTACTGGTAAACATAAATCTGGCTCTTCCCGTCAAGCCTTCATTGTGGCGTTTTATTGCCCTCCTCCTTTGTTTCCCTGCCTTCGTAAATTCAACGCTGCCGTCTCGCTCTATATATGTCTAGTAGTCCATCCCTCTTTTCTTCCTCCTCCTCCTCTTCCTCCTCCTTCTCTTCCTCGTGCTGCTACTGATAATGTGTGTGTGTGTGTGTGTGTGTGTGTGTGTGTGTGTGTGTGTGTGTGTGTGTGTGTGTGTGTGTGTGTGTAGGGTAAAGAGGAAATTTGTGGTTTTATTTTTGGTTCAATGTGTCTTAGGTGTTGTTGTTGTTGTTGTTTTATGTAGAGTTTTTTTTTCTTGTGCTTCATGTATTTATTTTTATATTCGTGTTGGTTCATCGTATTTTTTTCGTCGTCTTTTATCTTAGTGTATGATTTATTTATCCTTTAATTTTGTGGTTCATAAACGTATTCGTCTATCTATCTGTCTATCTATCTATCTTTCTGTCTATCTATCTATCTTTCAGTCAGTCTATCTTTCTGTCTATCTATCTATAAGAGGTATTTCACTGATTTAACACTCATAAAGACCGACGTCATTGTCACAAACAGCCTGGTAAATGCCAACATCCACAAGAATACAATAAAACAAAACTGCAAGAATCCACAAGGCCCACACGTGACACTCCCTCAGGTTCGTACTATCAAACATTTCTCAGCTTCACCTTCACTACTTCAAAAGGCTTTATTTAAATTTACACTAGTTTTTTTTAAGCTGTTTTTACGGTTCTAGAGGGAGAGTGACAATATTTCTTCCCTATTAACTGAAGAAACACTCTTGAAAAACCCCACTAATCATCTCTATGGCCTTGGAAAATAGTCGTGGTGAGAGAGCAAAGCGTTTCTAAATATGTACCTCAATAACACTTGCTTGTCTAGTACCACCTATCATCCCTATTACTCATTCCTCCTCTCCTTCGTCTCCCTTCCTTAACCTCCGTCACGGTCTCCTTCAGTAGTCTTCCTCCTGAGTCCCGCGTCACCACGTCACTGCCCCGCACATCGCCGGACGCACTCACCTCAACCCCGCCGGAAGTAGAGGTTTAGTCCACCCCCGCCCGTCCCACAGCCCCGCCCCGCCCCGACCCACTCCACCTTCCTGCTCCCTTGGTGGTGGTGGACGTTGGTGAAGGGAAGGGAAGGCTCAGGGATGGATTAGAGTGCAGTGACCTCGATGTGGAGGCAGTGTGGTGGTGATGGTAGCGGTGGTGGTGGTGGTGGTGGTGATGGTGGTGGCGCTAATCAGTTAACACAAGGTGACGCCTCGTGCTTCTCCCCTTCCCTTCCCTCCCCTCCCCTCCCGCTGCTTCACCTGTAAATCACTGTCAGGTGTGGGCTGTAGTTTACGATTCAATGTTCGTGTTTCTTGTCCAGTTCTTCATTCAGCTAACGTGTTTGCTTAGCGTGTTTTGCCTCTATTCTTTTCTTATTCGTGAGTGTTCAGAAAAATTGTTGGGTGTGTCTGTATTTTGCATCTCTTCTTTTCTTATTCGTGTGTGTTCAGAATAATTGTTGGGTGTGTCTGTGTTAATTTCATGATTCTGCCCGCGTGTCTCAGTATAGATTCTCATAATAGTGGTAGTGATTAGGAAAACACACTTTATTGGTTTTGAGTGTATTTTTTTAACTATATAAATACTGTTATTACTCGCATTTCATTGTCAATTCTTTTTTTTTTTTCATTTGCGGTCTTTTACTTTCATATTCTTTCCGTGGTTGACAAAATCGCGGTCAGATCTCAAATATTTACTCATGTCATTCATATTCTTTTCCAGCGCAACAGAACAAAAGAAAAAGTTCACAATAAAACCGCGTCTCAATGGAAGTGTGTGCATTCTTGTTTGACGCAATGTTTGGGGCGTGTTCTTACTCTGCCACTAAAGCTTATTCACACACCACCACCTTCTCTTGAATCTCTCTCTCTTCTATCTTCCTCTGTCTCTCTTTCAATGCAATAACTGGTCACCTTCTTATCTATTTGTGTGTGCCTGCATATTTAACCCTTTAAGTACCATAACGCGTTCCCATATGCATTCTGGTTACTATTGGGTGGTTTTATACAGCTTCAGAAACTTATGTGGGGGAATGAAATAGTGAAGACTGTGGCCATTAATCTTCTGACCTCCATAGACTTCGTAATGTCAATAAAATGGTCTAATCACACCTAAAACTCGGGGTAAATATGCGTTCCAGTACTGAATGGGTTAAGGGAGTAAGTGTTGGATCAAAATACTCATAAGGTTCCCAGGATACACCCTATCTCTCTCTCTCTCTCTCTCTCTCTCTCTCTCTCTCTCTCTCTCTCTCTCTCTCTCTCTCTCTCTCTCTCTCTCTCTCTCTCTCTCTCTCTCTCTCTCTCTCTTTCATTCGTAATTGAAACTCACTCTTGGTCTCAAAATGCTCATGAATTTCACGCAATATGTGATTCATTTTATTCCTTGCACTGTTAATGAAGACAAAAACGAATTCATAGTTACAAAAATATATTGATAAATTTTACGTAACGTTATGGAATATTTCTTTCATTAAAGGTTCTGATCACAAACTACACATAAGCTTCACGAAACATAACGAACCACTTCACTGACACACTAAGGCAAAATACAGAAATTAGAAGAAAAGAGATGCATTCAAGTGTCCGAGGTGAGTGACAAAGAGTAACAAGAAAAGCACCTTGAGATAGATTAACTGAAGAAGTGCATTGGGAGGCTAGTAACGAAAAGTAGATTAAAAGAATAGAAACGTCATAGTAAAAGATTGAAGGAAAATTAACTATTAACTAAGACAGAAACGGAACCTTCACACGCGCAACATTACGAGTCATTTTACTGTACCCATAATTAACCTTCAGTATTGGGACGCATTTGTACCTTTGAGTTTTGGGTACGATTCGACCATTGTATTGAAATTAGCAAGGGTCTATGGAGGTCAGAAGATTTATGGCCACAGTCTTCACTATTCCAGTCCCTCCACGTGAGTTGTTGAAACTGTATAGAATCACCAAATAGTCAGCAGAATGAATATGAAAATGCGTCATGGTACTAAAGGGGTTAAGATGGTAAAATGAGAGAGCTTCGGGTATCATTATGAAACATTCCACTCACTTAGCGCTTAATTATAATAGAAAAATAACCTTCACGGAACATTACCAACCCTTCGACTAATTCTTCGCCTAATTGAGACACAAATGAAGCTTTAACTAACATATCCATAAGCTTCAGGCAACGTTACGGCTTACCTGGCGCCTAATTACCTCACCTGGGCGGCGCTGGAGTAAAGGCGCCGCGTGTGTGTGCCAAGACGAGCCACCCCTCAGCATTCTCTCTCTCTCTCTCTCTCTCTCTCTCTCTCTCTCTCTCTCTCTCTCTCTCTCTCTCTCTCTCTCTCTCTCTCTCTCTCTCTCTCTCTCTCTCTCTCTCTCTCTCTCTCTCTCTCTCTCTCTCTCTCTTTCCTTCTAGCCGTCGTAAACGTAATTAAGGAGAAAAAAAAGGGAAAGGTCGCCGCTTGGACCTTCCCTGCGTGTCCCTTCTCGTGTCCCTGATGGTGGTGTGTAAATAATGTCCCTTCCCATACCTTGCCTCCCTTCCTTCCCTATTTTTTTTTCTCTCCTTCATACCTTTGTGTTGTCTTCTGGTCTGGTTCTCTCTTTCTCTCTCTTTTATCTTGAGTTTTATTCTTTTGTTCTTTCTGTCTGTTTCTGTTTGTCTGGCTGTATGTGTCTGTTTCTGTCTGTCTGTCTATCTGTCTATCTGTCTTTGTCTGTCTGTCTGTCTCTCTCTCTCTCTCTCTCTCTCTCTCTCTCTCTCTCTCTCTCTCTCTCTCTCTCTCTCTCTCTCTCTCTCTCTCTCTCTCTCTTGTGTGGGTGGGTGACAGGTGTGTGTGTGTGTGTGTGTGTGTGTGTGTGTGTGTGTGTGTGTGTGTGTGTGTGTGTGTGTGCTTACAGTCATTACTTCTTTTCTTTGTGTTCCTTTGTATTCGTCGTTCTTCTCCTCCTCCTCCTCCTCCTCCTCCTCCTCCTCCTCCTCCTCCTCCTACTCCGTCGCAGGGGTCTGTCTCTTACCGTCCTTTTTCTGTTACGTGACGTCACTTCCGCCACCTGTAGGAAGTGACGTGAGCGCCAACGTGTACCAGCTATGCACCACACACACACACACACACACACACACACACACACACACACACACACACACACACACACACACACACACACACACACACACACCAAACCAGCATTACTTTCCCAGTCTTACAGTCACCAATACTTTGAAAAAATGTCTGTTAGTGAAATATGAGTAAAAAGAATACAGCTTTCCACTTCAGAGAGAGAGAGAGAGAGAGAGAGAGTGATTGTGTGTGTGTGTTGGTAAATGACAACTTCTCATTCGATCGCTGGTGTGAAAAAGTATATGGGAGGCGCAGGTTTCCAAACACCCACAGCCAAGCCTCTCGTAAACACCTGACGTGACGAAGGGGAAAGGGAAGGCACGGGAGAGAGACAGAGGTGAGGGGTGTGGCTGTAAGTGGCGTGTGTGAGGGAAGAGAAGGGAACTATAGCACAGAGTAGGAAAGAGTGTGATGAGGCAACGCGAAGGAAAAAGAGGAACAGACAGACGTAGAGTATGAGAGGAAAAGCGAAGGTTCTTGAGTATAAGGAAGGAAAGAATCACAAAAATTACGGTCTTTGTGGTGTAATAAAGAAACGAATGGAGAGAAAAAGAATGGAAAGGAAAAGATTGAGGGAGAGGGAGGGATAGAAGCAAAAGGAAGAGTTACCGGAAGAAAAAAGTGAAGGGAAGAGAAAAGAAAATAAATACCATAGCAAGAATAAAGAGACGAAAGGGAAAATAAATGAAAGGAAAGGGAAAAGATAAGTACAAGAAAATAAGGAAGATAAAAACAGAAATTACTGGAAAAATAGAAATGTAAGAAGCACGAGGGAAAACAGTCTTAAAAAGATAGAGATTGAAAGAAAGAGATATGAAATCAGTAGAAGAGAGAGAGAGAGAGAGAGAGAGAGAGAGAGAGAGAGAATATCACCGGAAGACGTAGGAGTGTAGGGAGGCGAGGAAAAGAAATGCTAAGCTAAGCCAGGCCAGAGAGGGAGAAAGTTAGATGCCTTGGGGTAAAGTCGACGAACTCATTGGTCTTGGCATGTCTGGATCCCTCGGAAGAAGGTTAGCAGGCGGGCAGGAAGTGAAGGGATTCTTAGAAGGGAAGGAATAGGAAGTGGAGGATGGAAGAATGGGAAATAAGCAGGTAATAAGCGTGGAAAGGAATGAAAGTTACTGAATACCTGGTTGGATTTTGCAGGGCGGTGTTTTAGTGGATGGAAATAAAGTGTTGAATGGTTTAGCACGAGGGAAAATGTCTTAATACATACGGGAAACAAGGAAAGAACTCTGAATATGACCATGTGGAAAGGTGTTGCATGCCAGATTTGATGCGCAGTGAGGTGCTGTATAGCGTTGGAAATTGAAGGACACTGAATTCATCGGCATTGTGGAGGTTTACGGTGGGACAGGAAGCAATTACTCGCCCTGTATGGAGAGGAATTGAGGAAAGGGTTTTGGCATACATGATTTCGTATTGGGAATGAGATGTGATTGTATTTTTAGATAGCTAAGTATGAGAAAAATATACAAACAAACTCAGCAATTATCTTTTAACCCTTTCACTACCATGACAGGTTTTCATATATTCTCTGCTTATTGTTTGGTGATTTTAAACTGCTTGAAAAACTTATGTGGGGAATGAAATAAGTGAAGACTCTGGCCATCAATCTTCTGACCTCCATAGACAATTCGTAATGTCAATCAAATCATCTAATCATACCCAAAACTCAAGATAAAAATGCGTCCCAGTACTGAAAGTGTTAACAGCATGATATAAATTAATAAAAGAAAATTGTAAGCTATCCGGAATTAGAAGCGAAAGAAGCGAGTTTATATATAGAAGAGGACAAAACACAAGACACAAACTGACTCGTCACCAGAGAACCACTCTGTAGCTTCGTCATTTCCTGATTTTTAACTTTTCCCGCCAATATGTTGCGTCATGACTTTCTCCCTCTCCCCGATCCCCGAGAAAGACGCGACACGGTCAGTTCTCTCCGCTAAGAAGTGTGTTATGACAAGCCTCCAAGCGACGGATCAACCAGCCTTGCCTCGCCCAGCCCAGCCCAGCCCAGCCCAGCCCAGCCCAGCTCAGCCCCACCCGGCCAGGCCCTTCTCATCTCGCTGTCTGACACCGCTCCGCCCTGTCTCTCACACACGCTCACTGGACATCAACTCATGGCTATAACACTTCTAATTGCATCACAGAAGGCGAGAGTTCGTTGATTTCTCCCATTACCAGATACTATTAGTTGTTGTGACTCAAGCACTTGGAACTTGAGTCACGATTAGTTACGACAGGAGTGATTCTACACGTTATCGCTCGCTCTCTCACATTAATCTTGCTCTACGTCATTGTTAGAGCGTGGCAACAGGTGTGGCTGCAATAAAACGTCAGGTTAAGTAATATAAGCAGCTCCAGTGACTCCTCGGCCGTGTCTTGTGTTGTCTCTCTCGCTACATACTCGTGCAGGCTGTCAACAGAAAGGAAGGAGTGGAAACAGACGGAAAAGTTACAAGTGTGAGTGTTTTTTAGTGTCAGGTTAAGTAATATAAGCAACATCAGTGACTCCTCGGCCGTGTCTTGTGTTGTCTCTCTCTCTGCATACTCGTGCAGGTTGTCAATGGAAAGGAAGAACTGGAAACAGACGGAAAAGTTACAATGAGTGTTATTTAGTGTCAGGTTAGGTAATATAAGCAGCATCAATAACTCTTCGGCAGTGTCGTGCTGACTTCCTCGCTACATATTCGTGCATTTGTGATAAGAAAGGAAGCAGTGAAAAATAAACCGGAAACTTGTAGATGTGGCTCAAAATACTAGAGAAGGATAACCCCTTCAATACTGAAATATTTTTACCTTGATTTTTGGGTACGATTAGACGATTTTGTTTATATTAGGAATGGTCTATGGCGGCCAGATGATTAATGGTCAGAGTCTTCACTATTTCTGAAGCTGTATAAAATCAAATACTAACGATAATGAATACGAAAACGCGTCCTGATACTGAAAAGATTAAGTAATACAAGAAGCATCAGTGATTCCCCAGGCTTGTCTTGCCTTCGTCTGCTCACTGGGCACTCAATCATTTGTCACAGGAAAGGAAGTCTCGGAGACAGACAGAAAGAAATTGAGTTCCAGTACGTGGTTGGAAAACGAGGACACGTACTGCGTAGAAGAAGAGAACGGCTGAGTCAAGTACGAAAAGGAGACTTTCTCAAATGGAAGTGAATGTAGACTCTTAATTTCTTAGATACATAGAAGGAAAGGCTTAAATGTACTTAATGTTGTCTCGCCTCCACTCTTACAGTATACAGAAGGAAGGTCTTAAGTGTACGTACTGTCGCCTCGTGTCTAGTCTTATAGTCCTAGATTCCTCGTGTCACTCGAATAAACTAGTGGAAAGCTTTACATGTATTTTGAGTGACACAAATATTACGTTCTTAACTGAAAAGGGAAGTATTGAAGTAAACAGGTGTACAGGAGCTCATCTCTGGCCAATCAAATGAAACAAGACACCGCCAGTGAAAAGTTGAATGTAAAACAAAGAAAAAAGGACACTGAATCAAGAGAGTAAAATAACATGCATAGTTGAATTACGTAAGCATTCTCTCACCGCCAAAACAGTCATCCTGCAAACCAAATAAAGGGAAGGAAAGAGAAGGGAAGGGAAGGGAAGGGAAGGGAAGGGAAAGGAAGAGAAAAGAAGAGAAGAGAAGAGAAGAGAAGGGAATGGAAGAGAAGGAAAGGGAAAAGAAAAGAAGAGAATAAAAGAGAAAGGAAGAGAAAATAAGAGAAGGAAAGGAAGAGAAAAGAAGAAAGGAAGGGAAAAGAAGAAAAAAGAGAAAAGAAGAAAAGGGAAGAGAAGAGAAGGAAAGGGAAGGGAAGGGAACTCGACAAACACAGGAAGTTGAGGGTTTATTTTTTCAGCCTTGGAGGAAAAATACGCAGGTTTGTATAGGTGTATTTTAGAAGTGGTTTGTCACGTGTCCTGCCTTGAGAATTTCCCGCTCCATTGTGCAGGAAATTACTGAGAGAGAGAGAGAGAGAGAGAGAGAGAGGGGTGGGGAGGGGAAGGTAGATACATAGACAGACATATCGGTAGACACAGAGAGACAGAAACAAACAGACAGACAGACAGGTGCCAGGTGAAAAGATATGCCGAGGAGAGAGAGAGAGAGAGAGAGAGAGAGAGAGAGAGAGAGAGAGAGAGAGAGAGAGAGAGAGAGAGAGAGAGAGAGAGTGGGGGGAGGGTGGTCTTGTTTGTATGTGTGTATGTATGTGTGGTTTTATTTCACTTCTCGTATTTTTTTTTTTTTTTTATTTATTTGAGGTCATAAGATTTTCCTTCCTCTCACCCAGTCGTGGAGAGAGAGAGAGAGAGAGAGAGAGAGAGAGAGAGAGAGAGAGAGAGAGAGAGGGAGGTTCGTTGACTTGAGCTCTTCCACTTTCACCCTACCCGACCTGTCTCTCTCTCTCTCTCTCTCTCTCTCTCTCTCTCTCTCTCTCTCTCTCTCTCTCTCTCTCTCTCTCTCTCTCTCTCTCTTTCTGCTTCCTCATTCCTTTGTCATTCTTGCATCCACCTTAATTTATTCTCCACTTCTTCTTTTATTACATGTTTTCTTATTACCCACTTCGTTTTGCTTGTTTTTCATTTCCTTTCGTTTATTTCGTTATAGTTATTCTTACCAGAGAGAGAGAGAGAGAGAGAGAGAGACTCGTGAAGACATTGAAATACTTTTACATCTCATGAAACTCCACAAAAAAAAAGAGAAAGAAAGAAAAATTAAATATAAGTTTTATAATTATCAGGGCGTGAAGCCACACACACACACACACACACACACACACACACACACACACACACACACACACACACACACACATTTGAGAGGTGCCTCCACTAATTAAACTCGTGAAGGAAGGGAAAAATAAGTAGGAAAAACTAGGGAGAGAGAGAGAGAGAGAGAGAGAGAGAGAGAGAGAGAGAGAGAGAGAGAGAGAGAGAGAGAGAGAGAGAGAGAGAGAGAAGGGGGGGTTACAGATAAAGAAAATACAGAGATAAGAAAGATAAGAAAAGAATAAATGAGAGAAAACGAGAGAGAGAGAGAGAGAGAGAGAGAGAGAGAGAGGCACAAATTTGAGCTCCCCACTTACTACATACAAGACTCTCTTTAACCCTCGCCTCTCCTTTGCCACGGCGCACATTTGCATACTTTCTCTGGCAACTTCACGAAGACACTCAGCCCTCGCCAGTTTAGCCAAGACTCGCTGCTTAGACCCATTGTTCCTCCTTTCCCTCATTTTCCGCCTTCTTCTTGTGTCTTTTCTACCTTACCCCATCCCCATCACCACCCTGACAAACCACCCCCTCTCTTCTCTCCCTCTCTATCTCTTTCTCTTTCTCTCTGATCTTTATCTCTTCTCGCTTGCTATTGCTAACATTTCCGCCTTGTTTAGACAGTTTTCGTCTTTTATTTTATTTTTTTTTTTTGCATGTTTTGTTGTATCTTCCTCCTTTTCTCTTCTCTTTCTCCTTCTCAGTCCTGCTTTTTCTCTTTTTTTTTTCCTTCTTTTTCTCGTCATCGATGTCTGTACTACTACTATACTACTACTACTACTACTACTACTACTACTACTACTACTACTACTACTACTACTACTACTACTACTACCACCACGACCACTCTTCCCCTTCATTTCTACCTTTCATTCTTTTTTTCTAATCTTTACCTTCCATCTACTCTTAAAACCTTCACCTGCTTCCTCCTCCTCCTCCTCCTCCTCCTCCTCCTCCTCCTCCTCCTCCTCCTCCTCCTCCTCCTCCTCCTGTAGATACTTTTTCATGTGTTTTAAGGCCACGTAAATTTCCCTTTTTTTGCGTATAAGGGTGACATTTCAGATTAGTTCTCCCTCATTTTGGGCCGTAGAGAGTCTTGGGACCAGTAGTTACCATCGCAGCCACTAGAGGGAGATGGCGGCAGATTGGGGGCTGGCTGGGTAATTACTGTAGTACTGGTAGTGGTGGTAGTACTGGTAGAAAGTAGATAAAAAAGGACTGGTGGCTGTAGGAAAGGTAGTGGTAGTTGTGGTGGGGTTGGTAGTAGTAGTAGTAGTAGTGGTGGTGGTGGTGGTGGTGATGGTAGAAAGTAAGAGAAAAAAGTTTAGTAGTAGTAGTAGTAGTAGTGGTGGTGGTGGTGGTAGAAAGTAGACAAAAAAAGGTTTAGTGGTTATAGTTATTGTAGCAGTAGTAGTAATAGTAGTAGTAGTAGAAGAGCAACAGTAGTAGAAGTAATAGTGATAGTAATAGTAGTAGAAGTAGCGGTCAGCAATTTTTTATAGCAGTAGTAGCATGAGGCAGGTACATACAGGAGAGTGATAGTGGAAAGTGAATGTAAGAATAATAGCATTCGGTGAAGTTTTGGTAGCAGGGAGTGGAGTGGGACTGGGGAGGTGAGAGGCAGTGGTCAGGGAGGTGGTGATGGTGGTGGTAGTAGTGGCCAAGCTGTCGCAGTTAGAGTACACCAAGACAAAACAGACTGGCAGTGGAAGTACGTAAAGATCAAATTGTAGTAGTCGTAGTGGTGTTGGTGGTAGTGGAAGTGGTGGAGGCAGATGGTTGTGGTGGAAGGGATCGTGAAGACAGCTGGTGGTGATGGTGGTAGTTGTGGTGGTGGTGGTGGTTGGGGGAGGTGGGGAGTCACAACAAGCAAGGCAGCAGAACAGGAAACCCAGCGATGGAGACTGATAGCGAGCAAGAGAGAGAGAGAGAGAGAGAGAGAGACAGAGAGAGAGAGACATAGACAGACAAAACACTATAAAAAGAAAGAGATACAGACAGTTACACAAAAAAGAAACACAACGAAAGACAAACAGACAAACACACACACACACACACACACACACACACACACACACACACACACACACACACACACACACACACACACACACACACACACACACACACACACACACACAGACAGACAATAAAAAATTCTCCACAACTCAACACAAAGCAAAACAACACGAAAAACTCCTAACAACATCCACTACCACCAATACCACCCCACCAACACACACAACACACGGCACAGCATACAGCGACCCACACCTCCCAGTCTGACTCACCCTTTGCACACCCCTCGTCCACCTCAGCCGGTTTGCGCAGTGCCCTTTGCGAGGCGGCGAGACAGACAGAGCATTGCAGTGTGGGGAGGCAAAGCTGGGCAAGGAAAGGCTCGCTTGCACACATTTCAAATTCCTTATGACGAAGTAACCGAGGCAGGAGTGAAACAGGCTTTGGACTTACCATTATACTCTCTCTCTCTCTCTCTCTCTCTCTCTCTCTCTCTCTCTCTCTCTCTCTCTCTCTCTCTCTCTCTCTCTCTCTCTCTCGTTCGCTTTCACCTGAAATAAGAAATAAGGCATGATAGGTTGGAGGGCACTATTGTGGTGGTGGTGGTGGTGGTGATTTTGTCGTAGCATACTTTCAAAACGCTTTTTTTTTTTTTGCGCTGGTTTGTGTGTATGTATGTGCCATCCTGTAAGGTAAATGACCTCTTGTATAGTGGTAATAGTTGTAGTAGTAGTAGTAGTAGTAGTAGTAGTAGTAGTAGTAGTAGTCTCTCTCTCTATCTCATACTTTCTCAATCTAAACTGCCCAACAAATAATAAAGACAGCAACAATAGCAATACAAGCATCAACAGCTATAACAACAACAACCACAACATCACCAGCAGCAGTAATAATAACAGTAGTAGCAGTAACAACAGGAGAAGAAATAGTATAGAAAGAGTAGGAACATTAGCACTAGGAGGAGGAGAGGGAGGAGCAGCAGTAATCGGGTTAATGACTGAGTGTGTCGCCAGCCCTGTGAACTAGCAAGAGAAACCCCCATCACGAGGCAAAGAGAGGGAACCAAGTTAATACGTGCCATGGCTGTAAACTTTCCTCTCCCATAAATTTCTACATGAAGAGGAGATTAAAGAGTGATTGCGTGATAGAAGCGTGCGAGTGAACGAACGAGCAAGAGAGAGAGAGAGAGAGAGAGAGAGAGAGGTAACTAGAGAAAGGTGGACGAGGGGAAAGAGAGAGTTAAGTAAGAAGAGAAGAGGGAAGGAAGAAGCTTATAAATGAGAAGAAAGAAGAGAGGGAGAGAATAGGGATGAAGGAAAGGGGAGAGAGAGAAAAAGTGAAGTTAAGAAAGATGAGAAGAGAGAAGAAAGGGAGAGAATAGGGATGAAGGAAAGGGATGAGAGAAAAAATAAAGTTAAGAAAGAGAAGAAGAAGAAGAAAAAAAACAAGAGAAGAAGGATAAGAAGACACATAAATAGCATTAAAAAGAGGATGAAACAAAAAAAAAAAAGTGGGACGGGAAAGGAAAGGAGTTAAGTAAGAAGGAAGGAAAGAGGGCGGGAGAGAGGGAGGGAGGATGGAGGGAAGATGCAAGGCTCAGGTTCCATCAGCATAACCCAACACTCGCTCATCCTCCAAAGAATGCAAGAGTAACGACCAGACAGCCTCGGGGACCTCGCGTTTTTTCTCCCTTAAATTGACCTTGACTTTGAAGTGCGGGGGCGAGGCGGCGGGTGGCAAACGATGGACCATATTCCTAAACACTGCAGCGCCGCACCTCCACTTCATTACAGGCTCTAGTTGAAGTTACACCGGGTTTTTCAGGATTTTTTTTTTTTTTTTTATGGTTTTAGTAACAGATTAGCGAGGTTTTTTTTACATTATCAACAGAAGAAATACTCTTTTAAAAGCTTTAATTGAAGTGATACCGAGTTTTCAGGGTGTTTTTTTTTTCATAGTTTTGTTAGCATATTAACGAGATTTCTACATTATTAACGGAAGAAATACTCTTTTCAATACTATAGTTGAAGTTATACCGGGCTTTTTTTAAGTTTTTTTTTTTTTTTTTTTTTTTTTTTTTTTGAGATTTCTACATTATTAACGGATGAAACACTCTTTGAAAGGCATTAGTTGAAGCTATACACAGTGCTAGTGACAGATTAACAAGGTTTCTAAATTAACTGAAGAAATACTCTTGCCTTGAAGTTACACACAGATTATCAAGATTTCTACATTATGAAGAGGAAAAAAACACTCTTTAAAACCCCTAATTGAAACTGGAGACGTTTTGACGGCTGTTCTTATAATTCTGGCGACAGATTAACAAAAATTTCAAATTGATAGTAGGAACTGTAGCGGCGATTACAAAGAATACGAAGCGGTTACGAACAAGAAGATGCACAACACAGTCACTCCTTCGCAGTTCGTTAACACTGACAATGGTAGTTATGCGGTAATGTTCCACTCTCACTTCCCTCATCCCTTAACTAGTTCACATTCTTTTTTCAGGCCAGCATATAAAAAATGGGCGAAATTAAACTTAGAACATAAAGATTCAAGGCAAATTATTAGCCTGTGTCGAGGGAGAGGAGAGTGAGTTTATGTCGAAAGATAAAGCAAGATAAGGTGGAAGAAAAGGTGTGGTCGGTAGAGAGAGAGGAGAAGGAGAAAGAGAAAAGAGAAAAAGAGAGGGAGTGGGCGGGGATATGTTGGGTGTGTATTGAATGGGGTGAGTGAGGAGGTAATAATAATGTGCCGGCAGTGAGGAGGAAGAAGGGAGAGAAAGGGAGGGAGGGAGAGAAGAGGCTGTTGGAGGCGTAGAGGCGGAAGGAGAAATGCATGAGCCGAGGCAGTATTGAGAAAGGGACGGTGGAGGAGGAGGAGGAGGAGGAGGAGGGAGAGAAAGGGGAGATGAACTGGGATGGGTGTGGTAGAGAGAGAGAGAGAGAGAGAGAGTCACAAACGATATAGATTTAGCTTATTGGAAGTGATCGCTTCTCAAATTGAGTTACACTAATACCACCATCAAGAGAGAGAGAGACAGAGACAGAGACAGAGAAAGCTACGTTAACTCCTATTTCTCTTTACCTAGCCACTTCTCCTCCACGCCCTCCCCCCCCCATGAAACAGAAACAGCTGGCGGTGGTAGCACAGTATTAGTCCCAGCCAGCCTGCCTGTGTCTGCCTCGGGTTCCGCTCTGCTTCACAAGGGGGGCGTGGTGTCCTCCTGCAGGGGCGGCGAGGTATTGTTGGCCAGCACCCTGCGTGAGGAAGGACGGGGGAGCTACGAGTCATTAGAGAAGGAGGAAGTAATGGTGATGCGTCTCTGCTGGACTTTTTATCTGCAGTGTGGTTTTTGTTTGCGTTCATTAAAGGCGGTGCGATTAGCAGGGAGTAGTGCATTGTGGTTCGCTGGTATGTGAAGGGAATGAAGAGGACGGAGAGGGAGTTTCCATGGTGCAATTTCAAAAGGGAGTTAATGGTTCTTAGTTCTTATTGGTGTCCTCAGATCAGCTAGTAGTAGGAAGAAGTGCATTGTTCCGTGCTGGTATGTGAAAAGTAAGGAGAGTGGACGTGAAAGAGAGATAGGGAGAGTTTTCATGCATATCAAAATATTTATTGGTTTTGAGTCCCTAATAGGAAGTAATGCATTGTTTCGTGCTGGTATGTGAAGAGTAAAGGATTAATTAAGACTGGAGGAAAGAGAGAGAAAGAAGAGGACAGTTTTCATGGTACATTTCAAAGGAGTTAATGATCCTGAGTTCCTGTTGGTGTCCTCAAATAACGAGTAATAGGAAGTAATGCATTGTTCCGTGTTGGTATGTGAAAGATAAGGGATCAATTAAGACTGGAGAAGAAAAAGAGAAATAGAGAGAAGGGGACAGTTTTAATGGTGCATTTCAAAAGGGGGGAATTAATGGTTCTGAGTTCCTGCTGAGAACCTTCAAATCACGGGTTTATCCTTCTCCCTTGACACAGATCGCATTCCTTTCCATTACTCTTTTTTTTTCGTGCAATCTTGAAGTTCTTTTGTACTTGAATGTCGTAGCTTTAGTTTCATTCCAAAGTATCGTGTTTCCTTTTTTGCTGTTGTTCCTTAAGTGCGTTTGCTATACTAGTCTTTGCTTCCATCCTTGGCTTATCCTTCCCATTGTCGTAAAACCTTCATTTCTCATTGCATATTGTAGGGGTTCCAGTGTACCCAAGTTGCAGATACAAGCAGTCAGGTTTCTTTAACTATTTATCTTTAGTTTCTCTACTTTTTCATTCTCCTTTCCGTCTGTAGCAGTATCACCACCCATTCCCTCCTTCCCTATTCCTTTCTTCCTCTCATTTTTTCCATTGCATATTTAAATCCTTGCCTCTTCCAGTGTACTCAAGGTGCAGATACAAATAGTTAGATATCTTCCTCTAATTTATCTTTATTTTTCTCCACTTTTCCATTCTTCTCTCCGTCTGTAGCAGTATCACCACCCACCCCTTCCTTCTTCCTCCCTCTCTCTCCCTCTCCCTGACGGTCACTGGGGCGGAAACGAGCGATTTTAGTCACCAGAACCATGTGTCTCTAATGCTTTGTTTGACGTGTGTGTGTGTGTGTGTGTGTGTGTGTGTGTGTGTGTGTGTGTGTGTGTGTGTGTGTGTTCCCAGGCGCGTGACTACAAAGGTGACCGCCGAACACCTGATCCACGTAGGGTTTCTTTTCCTCCACCCCCTTAAAGCACCTGCCACCCTTGAGGAGTCCAGCAGGGAGAGAGGATAAAAGGACTCACTCATACACACACACACACACACACACACACACACACACACACACACACACACACACACACACACACACACACACGAGTTTATAAATTTAATTAAAATGTGAAGCATTTAAGAATACAAGCTCTTTCTCTCTCTCTCTCTCTCTCTCTCTCTCTCTCTCTCTCTCTCTCTCTCTCTCTCTCTCTCTCTCTCTCTCTCTCTCTCTCATCTCTTTCCTTCTCTCCCTTCTCTGTGTCTTTTCTTTCCTTCCTCGGTCTTCCTCTCTCTCTCTCCCCTCTTGTTTTTCCTCCCTTCTTCCTGTGTGTTGCATTTTCTTCCTCTATTTTTTCCCATTTTTTTCCTCTTTTATTCGTCTCTTCCTTCCTTCTCTACATATCATTCCATTTCTCCTTCCTTATCCTGCCTTTTGTCTCTCTTCTTTCCTTCTCTTCCTCCTTGCTCTTTTTTTCCCCTCTGTGTTTCCTTTCCTTCTTCCTGTCCTTCCCTTCCTCCTTTTCCACCTCCCTCTGTGTTTCTCTCCGTCTCTCCTCACTCACACACTTCCTCCTTCCTTCTTCTTCCACTTCCCTCTGTGCTAACCTTCTCCAGTCACCTGTCCTCTCCTTCCTCTTTGTCTCTCAACTTCAGAAACTCTCATAGACACAGGCAAGCACAATATGACTACCTAAACTTAGCTCTACTCTAGACTCCACCAAGGCTTCTCACGTGAACCAGCTCCTCTTGTAGTTAACACGAAATAACCCCGACAGTTTATACTCGCACACAACGGACCGTGACGCCCCCCATTGTCCCCGCCCAGTCTCGTCCCCGGCCCGTCCCTCCATGCCTTCCCCCAGTCCCCGCAGGCAAGTGGAAGAAAATCACTCCCCAATGACTTATGTTCGTCGATAGAAATGAGATGACA
Source organism: Portunus trituberculatus (assembly GCF_017591435.1). NCBI lineage: Eukaryota > Metazoa > Arthropoda > Malacostraca > Decapoda > Portunidae > Portunus > Portunus trituberculatus. Next base: position 5,272,459 of record NC_059296.1, read on the forward strand.
GTGGGTGGGATACAGCATGACGAAGCTAAGGCAAACAGTCCCAGAGGCTGTGTTACTAAGTCTTGTTTAATTGTGCGAGCAAAATGAAACCCTTTAGGGAGTTGGAGGAGTGGAGTTGAGGACTGTGGGGGTAGAGGGAGGGATGGAAGGGTGGACAGACAGCTTACCCCTCCTCCTTTTCCTCCTCCTCCTCTTCCTCCTCCTCCACCAGCTGGCCTCATTATAATACTCGCAGGAAATGGAAAACAACACCATCTGGAGCGTGTGGCTAGAGCGGTGTGGCCGAAGAAGAGTGAAGAGTGAGTAAGTACCGACGGGCAGGGCGTGTGACGGTGTGGCGGTGTGACAGGCGACCAGAGGCTTGTTTAGTGTGGGGGAGGGGGTGTTCTCTCTCTCTCTCTCTCTCTCTCTCTCTCTCTCTCTCTCTCTCTCTCTCTCTCTCTCTCTCTCTCTCTCTCTCTCTCATAAAGGTGTTTACAAGGCAAGGCTACATACACGTACCCAGCTTTTTGCCTTTCAGCCACTCAAGACTCTTGTTACAGCGCCAAAAACCATTCATTATCTCTCTCTCTCTCTCTCTCTCTCTCTCTCTCTCTCTCTCTCTCTCTCTCTCTCTCTCTCTCTCTCTCTCTCTCTCTCTCTCTCTCTCTCTCTCTCTCTCTCTCTCTCTCTTGGTCCATAATTTAGCATTTCCCTTCCTCATCTTCATTCCTCGCCTCGTGACACACATTACACCTGAGGCCTCCACGATGCACACCTGCCGTTACCTGTATACCGTGACACTCCTCATCATGTGACAGTTTTACCTTCGCCCCGTTCACAAGACTCACAGGCTGGCGGTGGTGGTAGTGGTGGTAGTAGTGTTGGTGGTTCTTTACTTCCTGTCTATACATCATGGGATTGAATTACAGAGCGCCGTTCACCATGTAGTAATAATAAGTAGTGTTGTCTTGCTGGCGAAAGATTCAATGGAGTAATACGACACACGGTTTGAACTCCTAGCGGGTATTCGTGTGGTGTGACTTTCCCAGCGGTACAAGTCTGCGCTAATAGGTAGTGTCGTGGAAGAGGAGGAGAAGCAAGAGGAAAGGAAGTGATGCAACAGGAATAACTACGTGCATAGTGTAGAGTAAGAGTAAGATCTGGATGTAGAGCATGTTATTTGTGTTGTCTAAAAATACATATCTATTAGAAAATTGTGCGAAATATTGTAGCTTTGAGGTATGAAAGGGTATATAGAGATACTGTATAGTCATGTGTATTTTGTACGGGAACAGAAACGAGTATACCTAATGTCCTGTTGCAACTTCCCTTACGTGTTTTGCATAGAAATATACCTTTAATTCTACCCTTCGAAAAAAAAAAAAAGTATAAAACCAACTAAGAGGCAAATAATGTAAACACGTCAGTAGATTACGAAAAATAATATTATTACCTCATGCCTTGTTGCAACTTCGCTTACGTTTATAGCATAGAAATATACCTTTAATTTTACTCTTCGAAAAAAACAACTACGTATATAACCAACTAGAAAAAACAAATGATGAAAACACTTCAGTCGATTGCGAAAAAGAATATTAATTGCCTTCATTATCTACGTTGATTGACAGGTGAGCTTCAGGTGAGTCTGGGAACACCGTATGAGTAGTGATGGGGCGGAAATTGAACTGAGGTGTTGTCTAAGTATGAGTCCCTTCATCAACCCGCGTCAATAGCATTGCATCAGTGTGGCGCCCTGGGCAGGTGTATCGGGACTCATTAGCGTCGGGGACTCCACTACCTGATGCCGGAAGGGAGATGAGGAGTGTTGCAGGGGTGAGAGAGAGAGAGAGAGAGAGAGAGAGAGAGAGAGAGAGAGACAAACAGACAGACAGACAGGGAGACAGACAGACAGACAGACAGATATACAAACAGACAGAAAGACGGACGGACAGATAGACAAACAGACAGACTGACAGATAGACAAACAGACAGACAGACAGACAGACAGAGAAAATGGATAAATAGATAAATAAATAATACATAACAATACATTCAATACAATACGAGTGCTACACTTTGGAAATACAATGAGCAAGCTTCCTTTTCCTATATTTGTTGTTGTATTTAGTCTGTCTCTGCTGGGCATGAGAAAAAGCAAAGAAAAAATTAAAAACAAAAAGCAATTTATCACTCTTCCTTCTCTTCCTTCTCTTGTTGCTCGCATAAAAAGGGAACAAAATATAAAAATAGATAACATGCAGTAAGACTTTTCCCATCTTTTCCCTTCCTCCCTCCCTCTCCTTCCTTCATTTCCCTAAGCCTCTACATTTTCTCCCCTTAATTCCTCCTCCTCCTCCTCCTCCTCTTCGATAACATGCACCTTCTATTTCTTTTCCTACCCTCGATCCCCTCCCTCCCTTTCTCTATTTTTTTCTGTTGTGCATCAGAAAAGATGAAAAAAAATTAAAGTAATGCCATTTATCACTCCTCCCTCTTCTTCCTCGCATAAAAAGCAAACAAAATATAAAAAAAAAGATAACATACACCGTCTTCTATTACTTTTCTTACCCTCAGTCCCTTCCCTCTCTGTTTGTCTCTCTGTTTCTGTCTTTCTCAGCCACGTCTCTTCTCCCTTGACTGATCACCACCTCGTCTCTCCGTTTTCCCTGATCGACCATAAGAAAACGACAGGTGGCGGGGAAAATATGATTATAGGGTAGCGAGCTGGTGTCTCCTCTCGCTGGCCAATGAATTCCGTGCCTGGGGATTAATAAAAGGACACCGACGAGACGAGCCAGAAGAAAGTGGAGAAGAAAGAATACACACGAGAAGCAATTAATTCAAAATGCTGAGTGATTTTCTTTTGCTGGGGGAAGTAAGAGTCTGGTGGATGCCATCTGGTGGACGGGACGAACTGGCCTGACTTTGTGTGTGTGTGTGTGTGTGTGTGTGTGTGTGTGTGTGTATTGTGGGTGGGTGTGAGTGTTAGTTTAAAGATTAGTACTCTCTCTCTCTCTCTCTCTCTCTCTCTCTCTCTCTCTCTCTCTCTCTCTCTCTCTCTCTCTCTCTCTCTTCTTTCCTTTCTTTCCAACCATCCTTCCTTCCTTCCTTCCTTCTTTTTTTCCTTCATCCCATCCTTCCTTCCTTCCTTCCTTCCTTCCTTTCTTTCTGTCCTTTCTTCCTTCATCCCTTTCTTTCCTTTCCTATCCTTTCCTTTCCTTTCCTTTCCTTTCCTTCCTTCCTTCCTTCCTTCCTTCCTTCCTTCCTCTGTCACATCTTCAGGTCATTTCCCACTTAGCCGGCCACTTTGCGGTCGAGTAACTCATTTATTCTGTTAAGTTCAGCCTCGTAGGTTATCCCTTTTCCCGCCACCACCCTCGTGCCTGCCGCGGCGTGGTGTCCCATACGTTACACGCCGTCACTGGGGATCTTGTGGTCACTCGTAGATCGCTGCCTCTCACGAAAAGTACTCCTATGTTACGCGTTTAGCCTTTGTTATTCTAAGGCCGCATTGTGAGTGTATCTGGCTACTATTTATATTTATTTATATTTACACGAGTTTTTAAAGGATTTTACAGTTCTAGAGGTAAAGTGACAAGATTTTTACATTAGTAATTGTAGAAACACTTGAAAATCCCGCTAATCATCTCTGTGGCTTTGGAAAACAATCGTGATGAGAGAGCAAAGCGCTCTGAATATTGACCCAGATGTGTAATACCGTCACTCATCACATTCACAATTCTTGTTAGTATTTATGGGATTATTAGTATAAACCATTTCATTAGTCCTTATATTGATCCACTTTTTAACCCCTTGACTACCATGACCCGTTTCCATATTCATTCTGCTTGTTATTTGGTGATTTTAAACAGCTTCAGAAACTTATGTGGGGGATTAAAATAGTGAAGTCTGTGGCCATTAATCCTCTGACCTCCATAGACCCTTCCTAATGTCAATAAAATGGCATAAAATTACAAAAAACTCAAGGTAAAAATGTGTCCCAGTACTGAAGAGGTTAATGTGTAGATATTAAGTTCACTGTGATCTATAGCATCATTACACGTTCATTTATTATATCTAGTATTTATTAACCATTGAGGAGCTCTCGATATAAAGTTAGCCCGTATATCAACCCCGTATATGTTTCCCTGCAGCCGTGAAATCCACCATGTTTTATGACACCACTACTTGAGCCAACTGTTCCTAAATGCATGAGTGTCGAGGTGCGTGCGTGCGTGCTCGTTTAGTACATTTCCGCGTGCACTCTTTTGCACATAGAAGTAATTACAGCACGTATTACTCCTATTTATATTCCGCTGCGGGGGACTGCGCTGCCTAATTCTTTTTCCTTGGGGACTCGCTGCGTTACCGGTGCTCCACTTGTCACTAATGAGGTTGTTTCTTTGAGTAATCACATCCTGGGCCTCTGAGATTCCCAGGCTGGGCAGGAGGCAGAAGTAATGGAGCGTCACGTCACCCCACTGCTAACTGTCATCTCCCACACTCCTGAGAATTCCTAGAGAAGGATGTTCCCGGTACCTCTCCCTGTCTCTCGGTTTCTGTCTCTCTGTCTCTGTCTCTCTGTGCTTGTCTCTCACTCTCTCTTAGTCCAAGCCTTGTATATGTCTACTGAGTGTTGAATTAGTATTGGGGTCTGGAGATATTAATTCATTTATGTATTTATTTATGTGTGTGTGAATGTTGATGTATCTTGGCGCCATTTTAACAGTTTTGTCTTCTCTTCAGATCGAAAGGAGCTAAGGGTTGGTGCTGCCGAAGGTATGTATGAGACTTAATACTGTTGTACTAATGCCTACGTATTAAAGAAAAGAACAACGTACTCGGCTTATATTTAGATGAACGCAGAGGGATTTAATGACCTAATAATTCCACGTACATGTGAAAAAACGGTTACTTAAGTAGATAGACAATGTTAAGAAGGGACGAGAGGAAAGACGGGTGACGAGGGTCCATACTGTAACGTAAGACATACGTAATCTCTTACATAATAGGTGAATACAAAGGGCTTCAATACTTTACTCATATTTAGTATTGTTACATAGGTAATGGAGTGTTGAGGGTGCATATAGTAAGTAACACAGTCCACAAATCTGCTCTTCCATAACAATTTAGTGGACTTGATATGCAGTGTTCTGGTTTAAAGCTCCCCGTGCATGGCAGTACCTCTGTTTTTTTCCTATGTTTTCCACGTACAACTCTCGCGTTACGTAATGGACTTGGTATTCAGTTCAACACCTTAATGCTACCACCGAGTGTACGCCTCGCACCTGTTTGTACCTCCACCTCGCAGCGCTGGGGCAGGAATATAGAGTTACCACACACATTACATAGTTGTGCACACTCTATGACAACAGTGACGCTACGGACCCCACCTGCTGCTCCTTACCTGAGACAAACATGCCCATTCCTCCCTCTTACCTCAGACAGACACACCTTCCGCACTACAACTACACGATCTCCACACCTGCTCTTCATTCCTCCTTACCTGAGACAAACACACTCCTCCGCCCCCTTTTACCTGAGAGAAAGAGCCATATTCAGAAACGCTTTGCTCTCACGACAGCTATTTCCAAAGGCTCTAGTTGAAGATATTCATGTTTTTAAGGGTATTTTTATGGTTCTGGTGATGGATTAGCAAGATTTCTAGTCGATCATAAGGAGAAACTGTCTTGAAAACCCGGCTAGTCGTCTATGGGGACTTGAAAAATTGTCGTGGTGAGAGAACAAGGGGTTTTTAAAGTGGCCGAAAGAGTCACCGTTTTCTCTTACCTAAAATAAACACACTCACTCCTGCTGCTTACCTGACACAGACACGACCACTGCACGCCCGCTATCTACACCTACTCCTTGTTCCTCTTACCACCTGAGACAAACACCTCGCAAAACTAGACTCCGCTTTCCTACTCAGCACCTCTTACCTAAAACACACCTACCCCCTTCACAGCTACACCTTCCCATCCTTTCTTACCTGCTCCATTAATTTTCACCATCACACAAACACACCTACGCCTTTCCACACTCCCACAACTACAGCCACTACCCCTAACTGTCCCCCTTCTCCACACCAATCCCCAACATCTGCTGCCACCAACCACTGCGCCTCCACCACAAATAAGAGGCACTTTGCGCACGATTCGCTCACCGCCACATTCCCGCCGCCGCCTGATTGCGTCGACCCGGGTCATCACCACAGAATTTTAGCTCCACACACTCCATTCTCTCCGTCAAGCAGCCACACACGCACTCCGCCTCCCATTTGGTGCCTCAGTGGGTCGCGCTCATCTTGCTGGCTGTGCGGGTGTTGCATGAAGCACGCCAGTTGTTTAGGGAGGAGGAGATGGACGCAGCAAGGCGGTGAGGCGTGAAATTTGACCTTTTACCGTTTCGTCACTGATTTAACCTAGTGATAGAATAATGCTGCAACACTACCTAAAAACTGACTGTCTACCTTCTCCTCCTCCTCCTTCTTTTACCCCTCTTTTTCTCCTCCTCCTCCTCCTCCTCCTCCTCCTCCTCCTCCTCCTCCTCCTCCTCCTCGTCTCACCTGTCGGCTTTCGTTGGTGTGACGGCGGCTCCAGTTGTCTTCCAATCGCTGGGAATGTTCAACACCTGATCAGTTAGTTTTCGCCGCGTCACGCCTTGTCTCGGGCATGTCGGCGGCTGTGGTGGTGGTGGTGGGAGTGGGGGCTGAGATTAAACAGAGATTGAATATTCAGTCTCGTCATCACAGTCTCGAGTGTGGGTGGGCCTCTCTCTCTATTAGGCTAATTATATTATTGGTAGTCGAAGTAAAAGTAGCAGTGGTGGTGGTGGTGGTGGTGGTGATGGTTGAAGCAGCTGACACTAGTTATGAAATGTGATACGAGGAAAAGATAAGTTATAATAAGAGAGTCATAAATGGAAGAAAAGATTACAATATAGAGGAGCGAAATGAAAGTATAAGAGGAGATAGGCAGACAGACAGACACGCTTCGATAAACAGACAAGAAATAGACAGATGGACTGACACACATATGTAGAAACAGACATATTTCCTTATCAAAAAATAAAACAAAAAAATTATAGACAGACAGAAAGAACGAAAGACAGAGACAAGCACACAACCATAAAGACACAAACACACAAACAAACAAACAGACATACAACAAAACACTAACACACACACACACACACACACACACACACACACACACACACACACACACACACACACACACACACACACACACACACACACACACACACACACACACACACACACACACACACACACACACACAGACAAACAGACAACCATACAGAGACACAAAGACAAGCAAACACACAACTCAAAACATACAAAACACACAGACACACAAGCACACAGACACACAGACACACAAGCACACAGAGACACTTTAAACCGCAGATCTGGCACAAGTAAGAGCGGGATCGGAGTTAGCAGGAGACGTGGTACAGGTGAACAGAAGACGTGAGACAAGTGATTAGGAGACGTAGCACAGGTGAACAGAGAAGAATAGGTGAAGAGAGGACGTGGCACAGGTGAACAGAAGGGAACAGGTGAACGTTAGGTAGGTAGGTACCGTCACGGAGTCCCTGATAGAAGGAGAGGCGCGATCGGTCACTTGTAGCTAATGGAGCGCGGATGAGCGAACTTTTTTCCGCTCTGGTAACGCTGTGAGGATTGGTGGTGGTGGTAGTGGTGGTGGTGGTGATGGATGTGGCTACTGACGGAAGTAAATGAAAGGACCCCTATTTTAGTAAAGTGGGATGGAAAGGAGAAAGAGACAGACATGGAGACAGAGACAGAGAGAGACATAGAGACAGAGACAGAGAGAAAGAAAAAAAAGCGCTAATAACTACCACTTCTACCACCACCACCACCACTCGTACTACAAGCCTTATTTCTCGTAGTGCGGGGGAGCAGGTGACCAGATGGCGGCGGTGGAGGAACTGTATTATTTCTCCTGTGTAATTTGGGCGGCACACGAAGACCTGCAGGTTAAGGGAGCGAAAGTACAGCTGACCCAAAACTGGCGAGCTCTCTTAAGGGATTGGAATGCAGAGAGAGAGAGAGAGAGAGAGAGAGAGAGATAGCCGGTCTGGGTTAGTGCAGAATCACATCGGAAACGCCTAATAATTTGCTTCCCTGTGTGTGTGTGTGTGTGTGTGTGTGTGTGTGTGTGTGTGTGTGTGTGTGTGTGTGTGTGTGTGTGTGTGTGCGTGTGCGTGTGCGCGGGTGTTTGTGCATGCGTATATACGTTCACAGGCATGGCCTAATTTACACATGACCCTGAGAGCGTGCACTTGTCTTTTAATTAACGTGTTTGTGTGCGTGCGTGTGCGTGTGTGCGTGAGTGTGTGAGAGCATGCGTGTATGCATATATGTACGTAAGAGAGCATGAGTGTCTGAAAGCATCACTGTGGACACTAACTAAAGGCAGGAGTCGCTAATTACACGCAGTATCACGTCTCTAAGTCGAAGTAATGATGCACGAGTTCCATATACGTGCTCCAGACAACACGTGCGCTGCTCAACAACACTGGGAACATGAAGCACTTTCTGGGCCGTCCTCCCCACGCAGCGCCACTGCCTCCCATCCCCCGCCAGCCTTTGTGGAGCGCAGGGGCGTCGCCGGAGCCAGCCATGATCCCTTTAATTAGCCCTGACTGGCACAACCCACCGTGAAATTCATGCACCAGGAATGTTCTCACTTACGTAAAGGGAGAAGTTGTTACTGGACACCGAGGAGGAGGAGGAGGCTGGGAGAATATAATGGAAACTGCCAAAAAAGAAAGCATTTAAGACTGAAGAAAGAGAAGGAGGTTGAAGTACTGGAGGAGGAGAAGGAGGCACTGGGAGCTTGAGAAGGTGAGGAAATGAGAAAAACCTTTAATCTTATCCTCGCATTGAGAGGCTACAGTGATTATTCAATTTGACAGGAGTATTTGATGCACTCTTGTCTCCGCTAATGAATGTAGACACCCGAAGAATGATACACACACACACACACACACACACACACACACACACACACACACACACACACACACACACACAGAGAGAGAGAGAGAGAGAGAGACAGGGAAGGTGCCTCAGGAAACTTCTCTTTCTCATTCTCAACTACGTGCTTTGTAATGCTGTGTTCGCTCCTTGTTCCTTCAGTCTCCTGGTGTTGTCATATACGCATTGCCTGTCTTCTGTCTTCGTCACGTCACCTTCCAGCGGCACCGTAGGGCAGTCAATCTTGTATTACTTTGAGCGATGGATTGAGTACCAGTGAGGTGTCTTGTTTACAAGGTGACGTAGATGGATGGTGCTTGTCAGGCCTGCGTGTGTGTGTGTGTGTGTGTGTGTGTGTGTGTGTGTGTGTGTGTGTGTGTGTGTGTGTGTGTGTTGTCTTTTCCTTCCCAGCTTGTGTTAAGAGAATTCACAGTCTTGTTAAGTGGCAGTGCAATTACTAGACGGTAATTATTCAGTAACCACAAAGTGCCCTTCATTAGCGCTACCTCTTAAATCATCTTTTTTCTCTTTCTTATTTTACTTTTTCACGTGCATGCATTTTAACAACGAACTCTGACCCGGAATTATTAGCGTGGTAGAAGCTGCTGTGTGTAAGTCAGTGGTGACGTGCGTGTACAGGTCCTCCTTCTCACGTGATTAAGAAAACTAGCAGTGGAAATGAGGCCGCCACATTGAATCTCTTCATTCCTGGATCATACGTATCTAATAATCACTTTTCAGACTTTTTTTTTATATATATGCTACAATCTCTTGAATATTTCTCTGACCTTAAAAGAAATGGGTGAGATAGTAATAGTCTCTCATTTTCTCAGCTTTTGCATGTGTGAGTCCATGCAAACAGTTTTCCTCTCAACGCTCTGATTGTTAAACCATTACGGAGCTTTGAACGAAGATTGCACCACTTTATGGATGACAATGATAAGTGGAGATAAGTTTAAGTATATTCTATAGAAGGACTGCCACATGTAGGCTTCATGGATTCCTGTGGTTCTCCCTTATTTCACTGCGTTTCCTTAGTAATGACAATGATGCCGGCGTGGGATTCCTTGGCGCCTCCCTCCACCCAGTGACTCTTGACCCCCGTGGCGGCCAGACGCTCGACAAAAGAAGGCGAGTGAGGTGGCGGTACAACTCTCCATCATTTATTGTGCCTTGATTACACCTGCCTTTTGTTGGTGTTGTCATTGCGGGTTTTCAGCGATGAGGTAGAAAGCCGTGGGAGGGCGGACGTGGTGAGGCTGGCAACTCCTTCCTCGCTTTGTCTCGGCGGCAACACAATGGCAGGTCACGTGTGGCTCTTCTTTCCCTCACTCAACCGGAAATTTTGATTCATCACCAGGGGCTACGAGGGCGCCCGATGACCCGTGGTGTTGCGGTGGGCACGTGTTGGGCTGCGTGAGGGAGGGTGGATCATTCTGTGTGTCAGCGTTGATGTCTCCCAGATGCCCACGCCCTGCACTTCCCCGCCTCCTCTCGTGCCTCGCTCCGGGGTGTTGGTGCGAGGGCTGTGTGCGTCCCTCTCATTATTACAACTCCCTTCGTTCTTCTCGCCTGTGGAATCATTTCAATCACTTTTTACGAGAGAGAGAGAGAGAGAGAGAGAGAGAGAGAGACGTACTATTCCTCCGGACTTGTTGATTAAGATACGCTTTCCAGGCGCTAAATTGTCGGGTAAATAAGAAAGTAACTCGACCATAGACTTGTGCGATGGTTATTACTGCGAGGCGAGGCTGATGTCATCCCGTCATCCTGCGGCGAGGAATCTCAACTTTCACTCTATAAATAGGGAAAGTTTCTCTTCCTTCCATCATAAAGGGAATTATCCTCCGTGAATTTTTGAGAGAAAAAGAGAGCGAGAGAAAAGCTGCACGAGTAAAACACGAGATAATGCGAAGCAAACAAAGAGCACCAGAACTAAGTGAAGTATAAGAAACCGCAATAAAGATCAGAAATAAGCAAGAAACAAGCAAGTAAACACGAGGAGCCAGGAAAGAAATACGACTCAAAACACACATAAAAAGAATAAAAACTCTAGAAACAACTGAACTAAAAGAAAACATTAATAAAATCTAGTGTTAAGCAAGAAAAATAACCAAAAACACACCAAATAAAAACGACGTAAAACAAAAATATGACGAAAAAAGTGATAAACAAAACGATAGAACGAACTAAGCACAGACTAACACCAGCAAACAAGTGAACAACAAGAAAAACACCAATGAAGGTAAGTGGTAAGCAAGAAACAAGCCAGCCAGCAAGGAAGCAAGGAAGCAGACACGAGCAGCGCAGTGAATCGTGGCATGAGAGGTCGATGAAGAGCAAGACCAAACTGTGCAAAGGTCAGGACGCATCATTGAGCCCTCGAGACGTGCCGGAGAAATCGTGGATGGCACACAGAGACGAATGGCAGGAACAGGCCATGAAAAGAATTGATGTTTAGTGACTTTAATCGTGGATGGCACACAGAGACGAGTAGCAGGAACAGGCCAGGAAAAGAATTGGGGTGTGGTGGCTTTTTTACCTTTATTTCGTGCTAATGGTGATATGAACTGCAGGACGTCATGGAGGAAGGAAGGACGGATGCTATGCAGGTTAGGTTAGGATAGGGTAAGGTAGCATAGGTTGGGTTAGGTTAGGTTAGGTAAGGATAGATATGAATAATTCTAACTAGCATTTCACAGTGTCTTATTTATTTCTACTTTACCTTACCGGACAGATAGACAGCAGGGCGTGCGAAAAGAAGGATGAAGGACTTTATAGATGGCTGACTGCATGAGAGAGAGAGAGAGAGAGAGAGAGAGAGAGAGAGAGAGAGGCAAGCAGTTATAATATTAAAGGCCTAGTTCTGTCTCGCCAGCATCACTTCTGTATATTGCCAGATGGAAAAAAATGTATACGTTCTATGCAGGAATCAGAGTGTGGAATTAGTGAAGATCTCATGTTGACAGTAATTCAACTTTTATGCTACACTACCAGGTCGATGTTCGAAAGTTCCACACACACTGTACGTACTTTCCTTTGTTATGATGTGGTGGAGTCATGGCCACACGCGTGAGAACTTCGAGAAGAGTGAGAAAGCGTTTCTTACTCACCATTAACAACACAACTACCGGCAAAATTTTTTAAAAGAAAGTGTTCCTACGTTTTTCCATTCCTGTGAAGGTTTCCAGGACTGTAAGGCATCTTGTTTTCCTGCCCCGAGCAATGAGAAGAAAGCTCTTACCTGAAACATGAAGGAAAGAGTATAGAAAGTGAGAGAAAAGAATATAAGTGGTTTATCACCTTGAGCTCGTGTTAAGAAAAAAAACCCAGCTGATATTGTAATTTTGCTTAAAAGAGGGTTTCAAAATTATGCTGGAAAAATTGGTAAGAATTATACTTTTACATCGAGTGGGATTAGTACACGAGAGACGTAAAGAAAAGAAATGAAGAGCATACAAGTGGATTATCACCTTGGGGAGTCCAGAAGGAGTAAAGAAAACAGTTTGCAGCTTAGAAATAGACAAATATTATGGCTTTACTTGGGGTGAGACTGACAGGCGAGGGACATAATAGAAAAACACAAATGGATTATCACCTTGGGGAGTCTCGAAGAAAACAATTTGTAACTTAGAAATCTCGCTGGAAAACGGAGAAATATCACAGTTTCCCTTGACAAGCCCCCGCAGGACACAACACAATAGGCCTCATTAGCGGACATGTGCTTCCCACCAGCTGACGAGGTTCATGGATGTGAGAGTAATGAGTAAAGAAAACCGTACCTGGAGGCAGTGAAGTGTAGGCAGGATGGTCGACAAAGCTTTCCTAGACGTCACTTTTCACCAGTTAGTTGTGAAGCAGCCAGCAAGTGAGAACATTACTCCTACTTGAGCGTGGAAAAGTTTTACCTGACGTGGTCGCGGGTTGTGCTTCAGGCTTATTCGCTCTGCCACGTGGATCTGAAGGCAAGATGCTCCCACTATGGCGCTGATACACACTGGTGTCTTGCCTGCGCTTGTCTCAGACTGAGAACTGTGAGTGTGTGATAGTTACTTCCATCTCTCTTTTGGCATTTTCACAGCTGTCGAATTTTCCAGTCACACCAAAGGAACTGTAGTTGAAATTTAGCGACCAAATGAGTCGAAGTAAAGGAGACAAAAGGTGATGTTGATGGAAAGACAATATCTTCTAATTGGACAAAAGTATAGGAGTCTCCCTCTTGCCAACTGCCGCCCTTGGGCCTGCATTAGGTCAAGAGCCTCACAGTAGGACGCAAAACTCACTGTGTCATCCCATTGAAATGACACATGTACGCGCTGGTACCTTCACTCGCCTCCTTCAGGCAATCTATCGACCACCCATGTAAGGAGGAATGAATAGCGGGTGTGGCTGTCAAGTGTCCCTGTTTGGCCCGACACGACTTAAAACTGAGCCCCGAGGAATGTAACTGTGGAGGCAATTGCCAGTACATCATGTAAGCATTTCTGAGAAAGTCACTCTGAAGATAATCGCTATCATGTTTCTGGTGTAAAATGAAGTCGGCAAGGAGTGTCTTGATGGACGTTTGCATCACTTACAAGCAGTGTCATGGTGATGGCAGCGAGAGGGAGGTACGGGCGGGCCGAGTGTCGGGCGGCCTCACGCTGATGGTTGCCAGCAGGTAAGAGACGGGCAGCCAGCGCGGGTCACTACTTGTGAGGTCAGTGCTGGCGCTCACTGGACCGACCGCCTTACTCGCCCAGTTGTGACCCTCTTTTACTACCAAATACTCACTGCTGTGCGGCGCCGGGCGTCATGGAATGCGATGCCAGCAGCAAATCTATTTTTCAGCCCTGCAAATTAGAAAGACCAGAAAAGACTTAAAAGTCATCTGCCATACAGGTGACGTGAACCGTGCCGCCCACTGAATTACATTAAAGAAAAAAGGTTCCCGTAATTGTGGTGAGTTTCCCTCACTTTAATAAGACAATGTGTGCAGTAAGCGAGCAGCATTTTGGCACGCCAGCCCGTGCCAATAGTGACCGCCAGTGTACCGTCACGCGAGGCTCCTGCTGCCCCTCGGTGCCTCGAGTCGCCCCCGAGAGTCCACAGCGCAGGCAAAAACTCCAGCATCAGCATACCAGGCGGGACGGTGTTTGGGGTCAGTGGGTCGCGCCTCCCCCGCCGCCGCTGCGTAAGGGCTGCGCTGCCTCATCTGGGCCGCGACTCTGGACCTTGTGGACGCCTGGACCGGCAGTAGCAGCGGGGGGAAGTCATCCTTGCCTCGCGCTTCGCCGCCTCACCATCAAAAAGGCTCGAATCCTCTCGTATTTTTCTTTCTGCTCATGAATACGATATTTTTGCAGTACTTTTTACAGAGACTAATGAGAGAAATCTTCACAGTCTTACTTTCCTTCCCGCTGAGTCCTAAAAACGCAGCTGGTCATGTACTGGTGGTTACTGTTCAAGGCGCCCACACCTTCACCTGTCCGCACCACCGCCGCTGTTCTCTTAAAAGTAAAACAATTAACTCAAAGATTGATTTACAGCCGCATAATCTTCATTTTCGTTTTCTCAAGGTGAAATATAGACTCAGGAATCGAGGTATTTCGGTTCGAGGAAGTGGCGGTCAAGGCAGCGACACAAGAGGCGCTCCTTCCGCTGACCGGCGTTGTGACTTGATTCTGCTTCTGGTTCCCACGCAGGATCGATCATCACTTTCCAAGCACAAGCTGTGTATGGCCAAGCATTGCCTCCGTGTGTCTCGGCTCAGTCCTGCACCACGAGACGCGTCGTCTGCTTCCGGTGATGGAAGGAAGAGAGCAATTTATAAATCGGACTTACGCAATTGAAGGAAATGAATGGAAAGACAACCAACCGTGTCGCGTCCTTTAAAGTGAAAAGAAAAAAACGTCAAGAGAAAGGCTAGTGGAGGAGGCAAAGACCTCATATCTCAGACACGTGTGGTAATTTCACCCTAATGCCCCTCGGTGGGAGCTCTTTGCGGTGTGGTGCGGCAGGGAGAGCCTAGCGCGCCGTGTGACGGAACCCTGGGGTCGCGCACCGCGGCGGGGTCATGGTATTCACATGTAAATATTTATCAAGACCCTGAGTGCAGCATCAGCAATCGTGTATTCAGGTCAAGTCCTCACATAAAATCCTCGCTTCGGGGCTTCGTGTCCGATGACGACGAGGAGGAAGGCTGGCAGAGCCTGTCGTGCCAAAGCAGCCCATTACCTCAGACGACACCCCGCGTGCCCGCCCTTCCCCGCCTCCCCCGGCCTGGCAGCTCCAGCCCGTGTCCCGCCCCGGGGCCTCCTCGGGATAGCGGTCTACCCTCGAATAGGGAAGCAGTGATCCGGACCAGGGAATGTACTCGTCTCTTTAGTATTTTTTTCTTCAAGTAATCGGTGAACCATAGAGGAATTAAGAAAGAAATGTAACAGATTCGTGAATTAAGGTTTTTTAGAGCAGCTAATGACCGTTATTCTATTTTTTATAACCACATACGCTGCGATCATCATGACCTGACTGGCCCAGCTGGTCATGTGTGTTCGTAGGGTCACCAGTTCGTCCACGTGAGTACCGGAGAGACTGCTGCATCAAACAAGCTGATGGCGACGCGACAGTGCGTGTAACTGACCACACTTAACTGTTTATGACAAAATAAAACAAAGTGAGTGAGTGTTGTGGTTTTATGACAGAATAAAGTGGATTTTATAACGTGTAAACTCGCGGCTGTAACAGTTTCATGTTTGTACCCACGGCCGGACCCTAACACACACACACACACACACACACACACACACACACACACACACACAGTAAATGATCCTTGCAGAATTTATGATGATGAAGTACAGTGTGAAGAGTGGTGAATGTGGTGACTGTGGTGGTGATGGCGGGTGTTGATTGTAGCGGTGACTGTCACTATAACCGTCTGTTGATAACGATGGTGATGACTAACGCTACTGATGCTGACCCTGCTGGAGCTGCGAAGTTGTTGTTGTTGGTGGTAGTGGTGTGGTGGCGGTGATGGTGGTGGTGTCGGTGGAGGTAGCAATATAGGTGATGGTCAGCTGGTCTTTCAGTTGCTACCATTGTTCCTCTGTCCGCTGTAACCTCGAGGATGGACAAGAGATAATGATGCTCCCTTTTTCCTCCTCTCAATAGTATACGTACAGTCATGGTTAGTAATCGAGTAACATACAACACACACATCCACTTTGTATAGCGCTTTCCTTCAGCCTTCAATCTTACGCTCTGCTGGTAGTCAATTCTTTCAGCTGCTGTCATTTTTACTCCACCAGCTGTACAATGATAGCCTCTTTTCTTCTCATACAAGTGTCATGGTCAGTATTCGAGTAACAGATACAAGTCACTGCCCACTATTTAGCCTTTTAACCTTCACTTTTCACTCCTATAAAATTATTAAAGGACTTAAAACAGTAAGCAAACCCATAAACACAGTAAAAGCTCGGGTAACATAGCTATTCATCACTACTGTATTAAAATTTTTAACGTTAATTCTTAGCAGATCAGAGGACTCAAGGCAGAAAGCAACCAGTAAACACAGTAAGACTTAAGCCAGTATTCCGAAACGCTTTGCTATCTCACCACGACTGTCTATCAAAGGCCACAAAGATCGTCAACCTGATTCTCAAGACCGTTTCGCCAGTTAATAATGTAGAAATCTCGTTAATCTATCCCTAGAATCACAGAAACACGTGTATATATCTGTGTAGCTTAAACAAGAGCCTTCGAAGATAGTGGACGTGCAGTAAGGAGTGTTTCAGAATATGGGCCCAAGTGATGAGTGTTTGACTTGTGGCCGCGACGGCATACATATCCCTTGATCTTTACCCGCCCGCTCGCCTGTCTGCCCGCCCGCCTGCCTGGGATGAGGGCGCGAGGTGATGGATGGTGAAGGAGAGAAATGGTCAGGTCAAACTATAGGAAGGCGGAGGTGATGCTGCTGCTGCTGGTGATGCTGCTGTTGTTGTTTGGTTCTGCAAGTGATTAATGGTGCTGGTGGTGGTAGTGGTGGTGGTGTTGGTGGTAGTAGTAGTAGTGGTTTAGCGGTCCTTCGCCTCGTCGTAAATCACATGCGACCCCACACACACACACACACACACACACACACACACACACACACACACACACACACACACACACACACACACACACACACACACACACACACACACACACACACACACACACACACACACACACACACACACACACACACACACACACACACACACACACACACACACACACACACACACACAGAGCAGAAGGCTTCGTCCAAGATTAGTGTCTGTTCATCATTGGTAATAATAGTCTTGAGTAGTAGGCAATATACAGGCCTCAATAAGTCTCTCTCTCTCTCTCTCTCTCTCTCTCTCTCTCTCTCTCTCTCTCTCTCTCTCTCTCTCTCTCTCTCTCTCTCTCTCTCTCTCTCTCTCTCTCTCTCTCTCTCTCTCTCTCTCTCTAAGCTTCGTCCAATGAACCATACTAAAATTACCTTTACATTTTTATTTCTTCTTTCTTCTTCCTGACCTGTTGCTGTTCCTGTTGTGGCTCTGTCAGATCATTAAAGGTGGGAGGTTCTTCCTTTCTACTATTTTTTTTTACCAATCCATTGTAAAAAACTACAGAGACTAGATACTACTACCACTATTACGTACTAGTGTCATGAAGGATTAGCATTGAGGAGGTGAGGTCGCCGGACGCAGCCTCGTACTCACTCACCCTTCCTTACCCCAAAGGCGAGGCGAGGCGTATAAGGCAGGCAGGTTATGAATAATCAAGACGTGAGCTTCTTCCGCGTGTTAGTCCCGATTCCCCGCGGTCACACCACTGCCGGAGGAGTAACCTGATATGTGGACTACCTACAGCTGTGACCGAAAGGCATTAACACGTCAAGAAAGCAGAAGTGGTAGTTTTTAAAGGCATTTGTTTCTGTCTTCAGCAGCATAGAGATGACTAGGTGGGTTCTCATGATGTGTGTGTGTGTGTGTGTGTGTGTGTGTGTGTGTGTGTGTGTGTGTGTGTGTGTGTTTTCTTGTTAGTGACGCAGTTCTTGTTTAACTGTTATTAAAATTATGAATTCCACTAAAGATTAATGAAATGTAAGGTTATAATACAGTTTACAGTGTGGGTGGTGCACTCTACGTTTGGTTATAGTTCGTTACTGCAAGGTTATGTGTAGTTAGAGTCCTTAGTCTAGACAGAACAAGATTGGGAGAAACAGGCCGATCGCTTAGGACAGGACAACGCTTAACCCCTTCAAAACGCATTTTTACCATGATTTTTTGGGTATGATCAGATTATTTTATTTACATTAGGTGAGAAGATTAATGGCCACAGTCTTTACTATTTCAATCCTCACATAAGTTTCTAAAGCTGTATAAAGCCGCTAAATAGTAAGTAGAATGAATATGAAAACGCGGCATAGTAATGAAGGGGTTAAGTCAGATTAGAAACAAGACTTTGGGTAGAAAGTTGAAATATTCTGATGGTATAGTGAGTTCCGTCTCCATCCTCCACAGCTTCCCATGCCCCGGAATGCCACTCCGTCAGTACTCTTTCTGAACTCATGTGAACTGGGAAGTAATTTCAAAGCAAGTCATTCCGTTCACTTCCCCTCCCTCCCTTTTTTTTTCCGCGACTTTATAAGGAAATCTAATATGAGTCGCCCCGTTGTGTTTTTAGCTTTCCCCCGTTACTGTCTTCTGTTCGTCACTGCTTTCTGGTTGTTCTGGTCTCACGCTACACCTTCACCTGTCCCACGATGCTTCCCTGTTATCACCCTCCTGCTCTCTCTTTTCTCTCCTCCCATGCGCTTCCATTCACCTGTTTTTACTTAGCAAGAACTCTCCATCCCCCCCAAACACACATACATACAACCCTTCTTCCAAGTACTTAAGTTCATTCACTACAACCTCTCCAATTAAGTAACTCAACGCACGCACCAGAACCCTCCCCATTTATCACTCCCGTTTCACCTCTCCGACGCTTCTCCAACCTGTCGCGTTCTCTCACAAAGCTTCGTCTTGTTGCCCAGTCGCCTCCTCCTGCACAACTCTCACGATGACTCACTTCCCTCCCGCTTTGCCATCTCATCTCACCTTCTACCTCGCATGCAGACCCCACACGGCCGTCATCCTGCCTTCCTGCCTCCCTTCCTCCCTTTCTCCCAGCTTTCCTGCACTCCCCCAGCCCTTGCCACGGCCCCCTCTACTCGGCTGCCTTGGAAAGAGACTGTGACAGGGGGCAAGGGAAGGTCTCATGCTCTACATAGGTGATAAGTGACAGAGACAGGTTGAGGTGCTCTTGTTTGTTAATGTATGCATGTATGTGTCATTCCGCCGTTTTCCTGTGAGGTAGAAGTAGGTTATCTAGTGTAGTTTGTAAAGCAGGACCAGCAGGCAGGCAGGCAGGCAGACAGGCAGGTGGGTGGGTGAGGTGTGCGCAGTTGCTCCGCCTGGTTCCCTCCCTCCCTCTCTCTCTCTCTCTCCCGGGTCCCGCTGCCTGCGTGGTTAAGCAACCCATCCTTATGCTTGCCTGTTAGATTATAAATATTGTATTTAATATAATTATTCCGGAATAACTAAGATCTTATTTATTTTATACTAAAGGGGATGTGTCCATAAAAACGTGGTCTCGGAAGCAGCCATGAGGGGCGCGCCAGCCTCACACAACCAGGACTTGCGGCGAGGCTGTCGGTGCTAAGTGTGTGAGTGTGTGTGTGTGCGTGTGCTTGAGTGCAATGTGTTTCCCTAGCAGGTCATGTATACACTTAATACAATTTGTCCGACGCTAATGATGTGTATTGTTTTACTTATCCGCGGGAATCGATACGAATTAGTTTCTTTTTTTCTGGTAAACACAGTGCGTGGCGCAGCGAGGAGGGAGGCGCGGGGGAAAGGGTTAGGGACAGGATGGCAAGAGGGAGACGAGAGGACAATCAACCTACAGCTCAATTTATAAACAGTATGGAACAACCAAGCAAGCATCCATTCCTCTGCCTTGAATGTATTAATGTATACATCACACTGGGAAAATAAGTCGATCAGCGGGGAGAGAGAGAGAGAGAGAGAGAGAGAGAGAGAGGGAGGTGGTTGCTACGGTGCACTGGCTGGGGGGGAGGAAGCCTTCTAAAGCAGGTTCCTCCTCCCCATCCCATCCCCGACCACCGAGTCCCGGCAGTGGGCGCGGGCGGGCTTCGGTGCACCAGTAACCTCGCCTTATGCTGTGCTGTTGCGCCAGGTATATTGTAAATCTGTGATAGTTTCCTCCAAGAAGCACGAGAGCCCGTGAGAATACAAAAATAGCAAGCACGGTCCACCCTTGCCTCTCCCACGCCGGGGACGCGCGGGGGCGTGAGTGACGTGCAGTTGCCGACAATCACCTGCCGCTCACCTCACCACCCCTCTGCCTGTGACGCGACGAGTGACGTGTGAGCGGACTAGCAATGAATGGGATTAGCGGCGGCGTTTATAGTGTAGTTGTCAGCGTTCAGGTGGTGTGTATGTTGAGGCTTTTTGAGGTGTTGTGTGGGTGTTGTCAAGGTGCAAGGCAGGTAGAGGTGGTGGTGGTGTGGTGCTTGTGCTCGTGCATCCTTCATCACCTCCATCTGGTGCTGTTTGGTGCTCCTGTTTGGCTGATTTTTAGTGGTTATTGCCATTATCATTATCATTATCAGCGTGTGTGACTTCAACGCAATATCAAAGCTCGCCGCATCACTAGAATCATAAGAATAAGGTTGAAAATCCCACAGTAGTTAGATATACGAGACAGAATGGCGAAGTGTTTAGGAATATGCTAGGCCTTCAGTAGCATCACTCACCGGTGTTACTCCTTTTTGCCCTCACCAGTTTATTCTTTACCTGTCAAGCGCTACTGAGTGTGTCAAGAGCAGCTGACGTGATCACTACAACCAACACCACCACACCCTCACCTGTCATCATCACCATCATCTTCATCATCATCTCTTCACAGCCACCATCAACATCACTGTCATTACCATCTCTCTCTCTCTCTCTCTCTCTCTCTCTCTCTCTCTCTCTCTCTCTCTCTCTCTCTCTCTCCTCACTCATTTTTTTCTTCTTTATTTTTTTTTTATTACTACCAGTGTTCTACTATCGCCACCACCATCACCACTGCCAACAGCACTCTAATTTTAGCCTCATTCGTTCAGGCAAAGTCTCCTTGGGCAATATTCTTTCTTCCCTCTCTATCCCTGTTTAGCTGTCTTTTACTGCGGCCTTAGATTAAATGGTACTTTGCCGCTAAACATACCCAAGTAACGCAACATTGCTAACTCAAACACCTGTAGCACGCACGCACACACACACACACACACACACACACACACACACACACACACACACACACACACACACACACACACACACACACACACACACACACACACACACACACACACACACACACACACACACACACACACACACACACACACACTGTTCTCCTCGCTCCCAAATAAGTTCATGGTCTTATTAGCTTATAGTTAAAAATTTGCATTGATAATCATCCTGTTTTTATTACTATTTTGTTTAACGTGTGTGTGTGTGTGTGTGTGTGTGTGTGTGTGTGTGTGTGTGTGTGTGTAAAGCGCGCGTTTCACTTAACCAAATAAGCCGTTTTTCTCTTTATACAAGAAAGAAAAATCTGGAGCAGTTTTTTTCTATTATTTTTTTCTCTTTTCTTCACATTTTTACCTCAGTGTGCTGGTAGTTTAATAGATAACCTTACACATTTCTCTTTTGTCTCCACAGATCCGCCCACCCCCATCAGTCCTGCTCTGCGCGCCACGGTGAGTGTTTTTATATCAAGCCAAAGTGCCCATCTTCTATTACGATCCTTATACTGTCCTATCCTCTTTATTTACTGCAGATCTCTTGCACAGCAACCTGAAATACTCTTAACACTACAGCTTAGAAAACCAAAAACCACTCAATAAATCACTCAGTCAATCCAACAACCTTCAATGATTTCACAACACGCGGTACATAAAATAGGAACACGATTTTTTTCGACATCCAGTACACGCTGAAGGAAATCACTCATTATCGTTATTATTTCAATACAAACATACCAAAAAAAGAGAAAAACGAAAAGAAAAACACATCACAGTACCTCATTGACACATATACACATCCCAGAGAGAGAGAGAGAGAGAGAGAGGTCAGAGGCTACGTTATAAATGGTACGTGTCGGTGCGAGGCGATGGAAATGGAGAGCGAAAATGATAAGTAACGCCCTTGGACTCCTCATGTTGTTGTTCCGAGTGGCGTCCCTTTGTCACCTTTGTCGACACTGTGAATGATGGATTGAGTGTAATGAGGCTCACTGATGGTCACGGTGGTGGTGGTGGTGGTGGTGATGGTGCTGGAGGTAGTGGTGGTGGTGGTGGTGGTGGAGGTGGAGGGGAAAAAAGAACGAGGGTATATCGAGGCGCCACAATAGAAACAATCCGTGTCACTTTGATGGAGCGGAGACGTTCTGGGGACGGCCATGAGAGAGAGAGAGAGAGAGAGAGAGAGAGAGAGAGAGAGAGAGAGAGAGAGAGAGAGAGAGAGAGAGAGAGAGAGAGATTATTGTCCCTTCCTCATCTACCTTCCTTCCTTCCTTCCTTCAATCCTTACCTCCTTCCGTCCTTTCTTCCTTCCTTCCTTTCTTCCTTCCTTCCTTCCTTCCTTCCTTCCTTCCTTCCTTCCTTCAATCCTTATCTCCTTCCGTCCTTCCTTCCTGTCTTTCTCCCCTACTCCTTCCCTCCCTCCCTCCCTCCTCCTCCCTCCGCACCCTGACTGCTTGTCGCCCTCAAACTGCAGTAATTTCTCCTGACAATTGCCTTCGTGTTCCCCGCCGCGCAGCACTCCCTCCCTTGGCTGGTTCGGGGATGGTGGTCGCGGGGAACAGGCGTGGGAAAGGCGGTGGCGAAATAAGTTGCAATTTTTACACTCACTGCTGATATTATTCCTTCAATCTTGCAATAACCTCAAGCATTCCCGTGAAAAAGTGAGCAGAAGAAAGTGACTCGAATTTTCTCGTTGTATTTTACCGAGTACTGGAGACAAGACAAGGCTGAGAACTGGCAGTGGTGGTGATGGTGGTGGTGACTTGCCTTTATGACTACTCTACGTGTTACTCCCTTGTGAAGGTGATACGCGCGCCACTACTAGTCACCAACGCACTCCTAGACCATCGCAGTGACGCCCTTGGATCAGATCTCACGCTTTTACTCTGATTTCTTCTGTATGAGTCTCCCGCAAGAGGCGTAGAGAGTAAAGAGAAATCCGTGGGTTTGGATGTATGTACGTAGAAACCAAACGAAATATTATCATCTCGATCTTTTCTCTCACTGGATTAAGAAATGTATTCCCAAGCAAACGTGTCCTGTGTCTCATCTTGGCAACTTTGAACATGCAGGCTCTAGTGGAAGTAATTGGAGTCTTCTTCTCCTTCTATTCTTTTTCAAGGGTACGTTCGTGATGCCAAGGATTTTTGCACCGAGAACTGTGAGAAATGGTCATGAGAACTCAACTAAGAAATATTACATAGCCT
Organism: Portunus trituberculatus; assembly: GCF_017591435.1. Classification (NCBI taxonomy): domain Eukaryota; kingdom Metazoa; phylum Arthropoda; class Malacostraca; order Decapoda; family Portunidae; genus Portunus; species Portunus trituberculatus. Next base: position 5,296,043 of record NC_059296.1, read on the forward strand.
TTGAAAATAGCTCTTAGGAAAATTCAGATCATTAGTTGTTGTTTTAGATTTTTTTTTTTTTACCATGTTCAATTGTCTTATCTACCTTATTATTGATTATAACTCCTTTAACTATCAATTTACTTCTTATGGAGGCGCGAGCTGGGCGTAAGAATGGCAGGAGGAGGAGGAAGAGTAGGGAGGGGACAGTTGGGGTGACAGGGCGTTGGGGAGCGTCTGTAATGATGGGGTCTGTCAGAGGTCCTCGCCTGCACCCCCTTCATTACCCTTCACTTCGTCCCCTCCACGCCGTGGGTCCTGAGGCATCCCAGACGTCCCCGCTCCCTTGCAACGCTGGATATCGGTCATCAGCCTCAACAGCCGCTACTTAGCACGCCTCCGACACCCCGTGCGGCACCACTCCACCGACACACTGCTCTTTATCTCTCCCCTATACGTGAAGCAAACATAGGGTATCATAAAAGAAAAAAAAAGTGCTATGTTGCCACTCACGAAAAAGTTTATTAGAGAAGAGAGTACAAGATTTTCATACACAGACCCAAGAAAAGGTAAAACTTCTCAAAAGAACTCTTATTGGAGGTATGGTCTTTCAGTGAGCCATTTCCGCCACAGTGACGCTAAACTTCCCTCTCAGCACTCAACACTCACCATCAGTCTCCTCTTATAATATACTCCCCGTGGTTAAGAGATCTAAGGACCAATGTATTAGTTACCTGCCGGGGGCGAACACAGGCTCACCCCAGGTAGTGAGTGTCGGCCTGTGATGGACGGGCCGCTCCCGATCACTGTCTCAAAGGTCCCGCCGAGGGCCACTCATCCTAATCACCTTGGTAACGCTAATCACTCACTCAGTGCCCAAGACTTCAAGCCCTGCACCTCGAGGACGTTACTTTCTCCTCCTCCTCCTCTTCCTCCTCCTCCTCCTCCTCCTCCTCCTCCTCCTCCTCCTCCTCCTCCTCCTCCTCCTCCTCCACGATGGTCCTGGAGGCCTTGATCTAAACAAACAAAGGCTAAATATGACGTTTTTATCACCGCGAATCAACAAAAGAAAGTTTAAACATAAGAGTCGTAAATATGAGGCTCGGCGCAGTGTCGAGGTCACGTCGCGTGGTGAAGGGCGCTGCAAGGGACAGACTTCAGCAAGCGTGTGGCGAAGGTCGATATACAAGTGTTTGTTGTTTGAGGAGAGACTTAGCAGTGAAGTGAGGGTGATACAGGCCTTCAGTGGAGGGAAAGTTGTGTGTGTGTGTGTGTGTGTGTGTGTGTGTGTGTGTGTGTGTGTGTGTGTGTGTGTGTGTGTGTGTCCAAGGCCTTGCACTAATAAACATCCATTTGCTATATAAAGGCACTGGTGATGTGCATACAGTCCTTAAGAGGCGCGCAAGTCGACAGTGACGGAGGAGTTCTGAGGGGACGAGAAGATAAACACTCTAATGAAGGTGAAGAGAAAAACTACGACATGAGGCCACTCCAGTCCGTGTCCTATAGAATAAACACAGCGGCCGTGAGGCGTAGCGAAGCAGGGACGTGCTGTGAATACATAGAAAGTGAAGTTAGTGCGTTCTTCAGGAGAAATATAAAGGAAAGTAATGCGTAGCTGCTTCAAGGGGATATTATTCCACGCAGGTATTTGTAAAGAGAAGAAAATGATACGGAAAGGCATATTGATAAGGAAAAACAAAGGAATAGCGACCTCCACATCTATTAATAAGACGTTAATGAATGCGCGGCGCCTTTATAAGTTGCCAATTACTCGTAATGAACAGCAATGATAACGGAATAAAGTAGATTTATTTCAGGTGTAATAAAAAAACTGTATTAATCTTCCTGTGGACTTCCTGGCTGAGAGGAGAAGGAGGAGGAAAGAACTGCAGGAATAAGAAAGGAACAGGAGGAGGAGGAAGAGGTAAAATTGGAGACTTTGGCTTTAGAGGAAATAGAAGGTTGAGAATTACATAAGATTACACAAGAATTACAGAAATTAAACAAATAGCAGCATACATAATTACATAATGCACAATTATCTCCTTGTTTGGCTGCTTGGGGAAGAATTCAGACTAAAACCAGAAGTAGGAAGAGGAAGAGAAGAGAAGAGAGAGAAAGGGAAAGATAGGGTGGGGAGGAAGGGATGGCTGGGCTGAGGTGGGGCGGAGCTGGGCTGGGTGGGTGGGGATTTGCTGCCCCCGTCACCCTGGGAGCAGCGCTGGCGGGGCGGCGGGCCAGGTAATGGGGCCCTTCCGCTCCTTGTTGGTTACGGGAAGCGTCATCATCCACTCCCGTTATGTGGCCCCCTGGTGGTGGCGGTGGTGGTGGTGGTGGTGGCCGGTGTGGGTGAACCAGGTGGAGGGATGAAGGTGGCACTGGTTTCAAGGTGTGTGGTGGTGGTCGTGAAGTAAGGGCCGTCCTGTGGTGGTGATGCAGGTGAGGTGCCACGGCCGCCCTGCCTGTGTCCCTATGGTGTGGAGTCGCTCTCGTGTACAAAGAGTGTCAGTGAGTGACAGATTTTTACGTCACGGCTGCGAAGGAAAGTTTTGCTTTTCGTGGAAGGTTTGGGTCAGTGCAGCAAGGAAGTAACAACAAAGAAAACGTATCCATGCATCTACTCTCTGGCGTCACGGTGTCCCTGAGGCGTGAGTCACCCACCTCGCTCCCTCTACAGCCGCTCACCACGCCGCCCTCCGAGAGGAACACCTGTACTGGAAAAGCGTGCGTGCGTGGAAATGGTTCCCGATGCAGGTGAGGAAGGGCCACGCCACGCCAGGCAGGGCCGGAAGGGAGGCACGCGTGACCACGCCAGCCTTGTTTTCTGGATTATAGGGAACCGAACCAAACTGGAACGAGAGATCGGTCACTTGTTACGAGAAAAAAAAAATGTGCATTATGGATGTTTTTGTTCCTGAACATTATTATTATGGTAATAAAGTTCACGGCAGGACAGCAAAACTCTGACAGTACCTGTATTTTATGGCCAAGTAACGCGCCCTCGCCCTTGGCATTCATTGTGATTACACGTTCTTGTTGGCGGTGGATGGCCACACACACGAAGAGGCAACAACCTCCTTATAGGCCAAATAAATGGAGGGTCTAGCCTGCCAAACCTCCACGCCGAGGCTGTCTTAAGCCCCAGCCTCTCTCGGTCTGCCCTGCGGTGTGTGGCTGTCCGCTCACCAGCCCGCCTCCAGGACCGCCCCGTGTCATCAAGGTTTTGAACGCCACGCATAAGTTAGAGCAGCGCACACATTGAGATCGGATCATACCTTCCATTACCGCCGCGCTGTGTAGAGAGGTGACCGTGACTGGAAGAAAGGAAGTACTATTTTATCTAACAACTCCCAAGACCCCAAAATCTACTTGGTCAGATAGCGGTACGCGCCGAGCTGGAGTATTCACAGACCACACGGACCTCACACCCGCGACCTGTGAGCCGCCGATAACAGAACGCCACTAAAGGCAGGACTGAGGCGCTGTCCATTTTTGGCGGCACCGCTCACTTATCGTTGGAAACATTTCTTCTCGTCCTCCTACGCCTCCTCTCCCACCTAGTCTCGTTTTCTTTTCCTCCCCTTCCCTCAGCCACCTCTCCAGCAACCCAGCCTCAGTTCACAGGTGCAGATGCCTCGGGGATGTTGGAAGGGATTCGATCAAGGAAAAAAAGAGCTTCTCACGGCCACCACTTAACTAGAATTTAAGGGCGTGGCTTCCTGGAACTGTAATAAATATGCGGCAGCTGTGTAACTCGTAGATGCTTAGATATATCCTAGGATGACTACATACTATTCATTTTAGCTATTTCCACTATTCCACTATTATGCTGAAAACTTTTATACTCCTTGCCATTTCACTGCACTCACTTCCTCAATTTCTCATCCATCCAGCCGTCTCTCTCTCTCTCTCTCTCTCTCTCTCTCTCTCTCTCTCTCTCTCTCTCTCTCTCTCTCTCTCTCTCTCTCTCTCTCTCTCTCTCTCTCTCTCTCTCTCTCTCTCTCTCTCTCTCTCGCTCACTCATTCGTTCACTCATTCCCTCTCTCCCTCACTCACTTATTTCAGTCATTCCCTTTCTCCCTAACTTAATCGTACAGTCTCACTCACCTATTCGCTCAGACAGTCTCACTTTCTCACTCGTTCAGTCAGTCAGTCCTTCACTCTGGGATTACAAGAGGCCGGGAGGCAGCGAGGACCCAGGCTGGCTGAGGTGGCGGTGCGAGGCGGGAAGTGGTAAGTAAAGGATGGTGCGCTATACATCAAGGGTGAATACTTGCTGCAGGGAGGGAAGGGCTAGACTACCTGATGAGAGAGAGGGAGAGATTAGAGTATTTGCTCCAGGTGAATTATTCTTGTGCAAAAGGTAAATATTCCGTAGCCCGCCGTCCACCAGGTAATTGCAGGTACTGGCAGGTATGGGAAGCTGCTAATTGATAGGTACTCCAAGTGTGTGTGTGTGTGTGTGTGTGTGTGTGTGTGTGTGTGTGTGTGTGTGTGTGTGTGTGTGTACCTTTGTATTGTTCTCTCTCTCTCTCTCTCTCTCTCTCTCTCTCTCTCTCTCTCTCTCTCTCTCTCTCTCTCTCTCTCTGCCCATGCTTGATATTCCCATAAATGTTTCACTGATTAGATAATCTATTATATTTGCTTAATTAACTACAACCACCACCGTCACTACCACCAGTACCACTACCACCACCACCACCACCACCACCACCACCACCACGGCCCTTTCTTTGACCTCATACATAACCTCGTCAGCGTCCAGGATCGTGTCACGGAAAGATGGGTGGGCGGGGTACCTGTCATGTCGGCATTTAAGTCTCGCTGGTGTTGACCGTAAATTTTAAGAGTTCACCCTCAATATACTCTTATCATTGCTTTCATTATCCACATTGACATCAAAGCATATTTACGACAGTTAGGTCAGCGTCTCAAACATTCATTATTAACCCATTGAGTACCATGACACGTTTCCATATTCACTCTTCTTACTATTTGGTGACTTTATACAGCTTCAGAATCTTATGTCCATGGGCGATTAAAATAGTGAAGACTGTGGCCATTAATCTTCTGACATCCATAGACCCTTCGTAATGTCAATAAAATGGTCTAATCGTGCACAAATCTCAAGATAAAAATGTTTCCCAGTACTAAAGGGGTTAATAATGTTACCTTTTCCAATGTTTTATTAACGTTGTGAGATAAGAAGACAAGACACGGCACCTCAAACCATTAGTAGATCCCTCAAAGACAGCACCACCAGCCGCCTCAAGGCCCCACACTAATGCATCTTTACACACGTTCTTCTATAGTATGTCTACTCTAAAGTGGCTCCTGGGTCTCAGTTTGAATGGTGCCCCAAGGAATGCGTGCTTGTCAGATTTTGAGGAAAACTGTGAGCTATCCTTGTAATAAGTGCGTTGATCAACAGAAAGCAAGTATTATTTACATCAATTCATTTACGTTATCAATAAGATGCAATAGGTTTTAAATCCAGAAGCCACTTTAGAGTAGACGGACTAAAGCTACATTGAGGCATCTCATCTCACCCTCCCTGTGCCTCTTCATCCTGTGGCTCTTCCTCCCACAGGCCTTTCCTTCCCCATCACCTCTTGACCTCCCATACTCTCTCTTCCACTGTCTTGTCACTCAGTCTTTCCTTATGTATCTTTCCCATATATATTCATTGTTGTCTTCTTGTATTCACCGTCTCGTCTCCTTCATGTGTTTCTCTCCTTTTATCCTTCCTTCATCTCCTCGGTCTGTCGGTGTATATCTTACTCGTATATTCAGTGGTCGCTTTAGTAACGTGAGTCTAATTAAAATGTGTGAGTCTGCCCTTTCCTTCCTTTCTCATTTCCTTTGTGTGTGTCTACATTTTCTTTCTCTCCTTTACTTCCTCTTAACTATCACTTCGTTGTCTCTTGCTTCTATATCATTCGTTTCCTTCATTTTGTTTTTATTCTTATCGTCTCTCTCTCTCTCTCTCTCTCTCTCTCTCTCTCTCTCTCTCTCTCTCTCTCTCTCTCTCTCTTCCTTAACCTTCTGTTGTAACCTTGTGATGTTATTTTTATTTACGGAAACGGAAATTATAAGCAATCACTGTATTGTGTTTGTACACTCGCCCGCTCCGCTGCGGCGCGCATGCACACACACACACACACACACACACACACACACACACACACACACACACACACACACACACAGCAGTAGTAGCAGTAGAGGCAATAGTAGTAGTAGTAGTAGCAGCAGTAATAGTATTAGTAGTAGTAGCAGTAGTAGCAGTAGTAGTAGTAGTAGTAGTAGTAGTAGTAACAGCAGCAGCAGCAGCAGCAGCAGCAGCAGCAGCAGTAGTAGTAGTAGTAGTAGTAGTAGTAGTAGTAGTAGTAGTAATTTATTGATAAATCTAAAAAGAAATTCCCAGAAGTATACAGATCAATGTTTGTCCAAAATTTCCATCAGTTGGAAAGAATAAAAGGCGAAAACCAAACACTTGCATTTCTTTCCTGAAGTAGAAGCCTCGGGTATCTTTCTTCTACACTCTGCAGCCACCTCACGTGCTGCACACACTTGCGTAGTTCAGACACACACACAGACAGACGCGCCAATAAAACACGTCCGCCGAACAGCAAGCATTATCATTAATTATTATCATCTCTTAACGCGCCAGCTGCCTAGTGTCACCTCAAGGCTGCATTGGTGGTGGTGGTGGAGGTGGTAGGTGTAGGAAGGCCAAGACCAATACCGAGGGACCGAAAGACCAATACCAGACCAATAAGATTCCTGTGTCGGTGTCTCGAGGTCTCGTATAAAACATCAATAGTTTACATCAATAAGCTGCAAATAATCGCATCCATGTTTTTACATTCATATATGCTCTTCCTCTTTTTTTTTTTTTTTTTTTTTTTACCTCTTCCTTCCTTTTTACTGTGACCTCCCAATCGGTGTCTCAAGGTCTCGCATAAGACATCAATAGTTTACATCACTAATCTATAAAATCGCATCCTTGTTTTTCATGTTTATATTCATTTACATTCATATACGCTCTTCCTATTTTTTTTACCTCTTCCTTTCTTTTTACTCTCACCTTCCAATGCTTTATATATATACACAATCTTATAAACCATGTTTAAACCCAATCCACGTACTACCTTACTACTAAAGAGGCGACGGCAGCAGGCAGGCGACCTTCACAACGAGCTAAACTTAGGTGACTCTTATTAACATTCGCCAGTTTGCATAGGAATGTTTTTGTTAGTCAGGATGGAGTGTGTGTAATAGTTGGGTCTACCTGATTAATGATGTTAGTGTCGCTGTTAGGGGAGTGTTGCCGTGGCCACCTGCAGCGTGCGACGTGTAGAGTCATGGCGGTGGCGTGGTGCGAGGTGTTTGGGTGTTTGGGGCTGCGCGGCGTGGGAACATGTGTTGTGTGGTGATGTGAAAGTATGGGAGAGGGTGTTGTGGTGTGCTGCTGGAATGCTATGTGGGGTGCAGTGGTGTGGGAAGGTGTAGGAAGGGTGTGGGGGTGTTGTGGGATACTAAAGGGATGATGTGAGGTGTAGTGCGGTGGGGAGGCTTGAAGGAGTGGTGTTCGAGGGAATATCTGTGGTGTTGTGGAGATGTGGGGTAGGTGGATGTGTAGGAAAGGATTTTCGTATGGTGATGGAGGGTGTATGGGGTAGTGGAGGTGTGTATGGAGACGTAAGGTGTAGCAAGGGTGTCTTTTGGCGCAGCATTGGAAGGCGTGTGGCAAGACGCTACCAGCGTGTACATACTTATCTCGCGGCTCGACAAGATCTGCTATCAGGAAGGACGCACTAAATCCTTTCAATGTTCCTTGGCTCTGCAGGGCGCGTATCTTCTTCCCTTTCTCCCTACAGTTATTAGTCTGGTGCGATACGTTCACTAAGATTTACTAAGGAGCCTACTTTGTTAACAGATACTCGTACATTAAGGGTTTTTTGTGCCGCGCCGGCGCTCCCTGTGCCCATTCCTGCCTGGCCTGACCGACTAACTCTCGGGGCCGCGCCGGGTGGTGGTGGTGGTGGTGGTGGCTGTGGCTGTGAAAGCTGCTCTTCCCGTGTGTTCCTTTCGAGGGGCACGGCAGCATAGTTTGGTGGTTACTCATACCTCATACCACACCACCTGCTCACCAAACACCGACCTCGCCCTCGCACGCTGCCCGTGTCTTCATATCCAGAAGACTCCCCGCTGGACTCAGTGACCGCGGCAGTGTGGCGGCGGCCGTCCCTGGAAGGTGCTCTGGGTACATAGCTCGCGGACTCCTGTATGTGCTACGCATAGGGCGGGGTGGTGGTGGTGGTGGTGGTGTCGGTGGCGTGCCGGTTGATCGGGGCAGATGAGATGATGATACGGTACACGGTGGATCTCGCCAGCCTCACCACATCGGTACGCGTTAAAATATTTACCTGAAAGCAAAATTACAGGAGTTTGACACGAGATGGGCTGAGATTAAAGTCAAAGTGACGATACATCGCCTGGAGAACCATCAGCTGATGGGGGCAGAGGCGGGGAGGCGAGCGAGGCGGGGATGTGACGCGGTGAGGAGAGAGTGTGGTATCAGCTCCTCGGGTCACCTACAGGGAGGGACGCGAGGGAGGCCAGCCAGTGAGCCAGTGCGCCAGTCAGTGCCGCTGCCGTGCCTTGCTGTCTGATTCTTCTTCATGTTTACATGAGAGTATTTTGTTTCCTTATTAATTTGTTTTCTCTTTATTTACTTTTCATTTTCTATTTTGCGTTGTTTTCCTTTACATCATTATCATCCCGTGCTTCCATTCACAGTTTATTTCAAGTATCGACATCATTTTTTTCTTTCCTTTTTTGTAATACTCCTCCAAAATCATTCTCATTGTTACTTCCCTCTACCTTTTTCTAGTAACAAATCAGTATGTACAGTTCTGACTCAAGCGTCCCTTTTATCAATAATAACACTGCTTATTAGCTGTCATCATTACAACACTACTTACCTTCCTCCACCATTACATCATAAACTCAATCCCAACCCAGTAAGTCCGTCATAGTAAACTAACTCTCCATGACGTTAAAAGCTCTATGGATCTTCTAGTCGAGTCTTGCCATTACGAGTGTATGCCGCCTTCCCGAGTTCCCAGAACTACCACAACTTCCCACTGACCTTCCCAAGCGTTGCTTCATCTCTCGCTCTTCTCGGAATCAATAACACTATTTTCCTGGTGCACGTTTTATGGTTATTCATGCAGTCTAAAATATTTTCCTTGTTTAAACGTTTTGAGGTTAGTTATACAGTCCAGGTCTATGAGTATGCAAGATTAGGTGTGATTCTCTCTCTCTCTCTCTCTCTCTCTCTCTCTCTCTCTCTCTCTCTCTCTCTCTCTCTCTCTCTCTCTCTCTCTCTCGTATAGACAGTATCTACAGGAATGGTTGGCCTCCTTCAGGTGCCCCAGACCACACCGAGACAGAGTACCAGGCGGCGGTCAAGAACCTGTTGATGTGACTTGTTTTCCCCTAACACTCGTTGGTCAAGGGGCAAATTCATGGGATACCCGGACTCTTGAGTGTCTTCCAGTATATCTCTACACATAGTAACTTTGTATAACGTATTGTATTTCTCTATGTGAGTGGAGTTCTCGCTGAGGTCTAGATAGGGAAGAAGGAAACACTGAAAATGCCAGTCCACAAAGCCATAAGGATTTTCCAACGTCAGAGAATTGTCTTGAAACCTCCCTCTTAGAAATTTTCGAGTCATAGTTGACCTCTTCATTACCATGACACGTTTTCATATATATTCTGCTTAATATGTGGTGATTTTTTACAGCTTCAGAAACTTATGTGGGGATTAAAATAGTTAAGTATCTGGTCATTCATCTTCTGACCCCCATAGACCCTTTCTCGTGTAAATAAAATCGTCTAATCATACTCAAAATTTATAGTAAAAATACATCCCAATATTGGAGGAGTTAAGGGGAATACAGAAACAGCGGAGAGTTCCAGAGTTTACCAGTATATGAATGAGAAATCACCAGAAACTTTTAGTAATCCCTTTTCAGTATAACCCGGACCGTCATCTAATAGTGGACTGAAAGGGAGGAAGAAGGCTGGTTAGAAAATCGACCCTTCAAAGCCAGGAATCATAGAAAGCGAAAAAAGTAACATCTTGTCTTTTGAACAGTTGTAGAATTCTCACTGACTACGAAAACAAACCAGACAGTTTAGTTAAGAGACACAAGCATGTAGTATATTCCTCAGGTCCTTAAAGCTACATACGTACGTGCGAAGTATTTAACTAAGAACCAACTTTATGTAGGTCAACTTAATCCCTTCAGTACCATGACGCGTTTTCATATTCATTCTGCTTAGTAATTGGTGATTTTATACAGTTTCAGAAACTCATGTGGAGGGTTAAAATAGTGAAGACTGTGACCATTATTCTTCTGACATCTATAGACGCTTTCAAATGTCAATAAAATCGTCTAATCGTACACAAATCTCAAAGTAAAAATGTGTCCCAGTATTGAAGGAGTTAAAACATTTCTTATCTCCTTATTTTCTTACTTTCTTTTGTTAATATTCTCAATCAACACGATACAATGATAGTAGTGCAATTATTTACGGTAGCTGGAGGGACCGACTGTCTGAGCGGCTGCCTCGTCCTCTGCGTTCCCCAAATTCCTCCTTGTATTGCGTGGGCAGGGCAGCTTGAGAAAGAATCTTTGGCCAACCGTGAAAATTGACTTCCTCCCTTTTATTCCTGGAAACGGAAGGGACAGAAATGAGTTTGTAGCTGTGGTTTTAGTTCGTGTTTCCTGTAATTATTTCCTGTGCACAGAGAGAGAGAGAGAGAGAGAGAGAGAGAGAGAGAGAGAGAGAGAGAGAGAGAGAGAGAGATTTTTACAACTAATGATAGAGAACATGTTATATTTTCATTCACAGGTCATTAATTATTTTCTCTTATTTCTTTCAGTCTTGTATACGAGTGAGAACAAACGTCGGCTGACCAGGTGTGTATTAATTTGAGTATTATGTGCATTGTGTGTGTGTTGAATAGTGTAGCTTATCACAGACACCCTAATACACCGCCCCGTCTCCTGCTCCTCCTTGTTCTTCTTCCTTTGTGATCCTTGTGAATGTCTCTCCTTATGAGTTACTGTTGAAATACTGCAGGGGTAAGGAACGTTTGGAAGGGAAACTGAAGGAAAAAGATTATAGAGATTTCTTAGTAGGTGTTCATTATCGGTGAAGGGAAGACTACTACTACTATTGCTACTGCTGCTACTACTACTACTACTACTACTACTACTACTACTACTACTACTACTACTACTACCACTGCCACCACCACTGCCACTGCTGCACCACCACTGCCACCACCACCACCACCACTACTACCACTACCACCACCATTGCTACCACCACCACCACCACCACACTACACTACACTACTACCACTGCTGCACTGCTGCCACCTGCTACCACAGCCACTGCCACCACCACCACCACTACTACCACCACTACTGCACCACTACCTACTTCTACTACCACTACTACTACCTGCTAATAAACTAATAATAATAATAATAATAATAATAAGACCATTGCTACTACTACTACTACTACTACTACTACTACTACTACTACTACTGCTACTACTACTATTTTATTACTACTACTACTGCTGCTGCTGCTGCTGCTGCTGCTGCTACTGTTGCTGCTACTGCTGCTGCTACTGCTCCTGTTTTTGCTATTACTACTACTACTACTACTACTACACACACACACACACACACACACACACACACACACACACACACACACACACACACACACACACTCCCTCCCACTTTCTCTTTTCTCGAGACTTCGCTAAGTTTGCTCGATCAACATCACGCCTGAGTAAGAGGTCGAATTTTCCCCTCCCTACCCCCCTCCCCTCTCCATTTCCTGCCTCTACCTCACCCATGTACTTCCACGTTCCCTCATCCATCTCCCCTTCCCCTTCCCTTTCCCCTTCCACGCAAGTTCTAATTTCTCTCCCTGCATCCTTATCTTCCCCTTTTTCCTCCGTTCTCTCTCTCTCTCTCTCTCTCTCTCTCTCTCTCTCTCTCTCTCTCTCTCTCTCTCTCTCTCTCTCTCTCTCAGGCATCATATATTACCTTATGAATAGAAAGTTTGGTTACGTGAGAGAAGATTATTAGTTGTAATAGCAGTAGTAGTAGTAGTAGTAGTAGTAGTAGTAATAGTAGTAACAGGAAGAGGAACAGGAACAGGAAGAGGAGGAGGAGGAGTCTGTTGTTATTGTTGTTGTTGTTGCATTTCATAGTAGTAGTAGTAGTAGTAGTAGTAGTAATAGTAGTAGTTGTTGTAATAGTAGTCCAGTAACAAAAACATCAATAATAGCAGTTATTAGAGTGTTAGTGGCAATGATGCTGGTGCTATTGAGTGGTGATGCTGATGATAGTAGTGGCGATGGTGGTGGTGGTGGTGGTGGTGGTCACAGTGGCAGTGCATGGATGGGCTGGAGACTGGAGTATTAGGTAAAAAAATATCTCGGATGACTGGATCTGTCTGGGCTGTGCTGTGCTGTGCTCGGCTGGGCTGGGCTGGGCTGGGCTGGGCTGGGCTGGGCTGGGCTGGGCTAGGCTAGGCTAGGCTTGGTTGGCTTGGCTCCTGCACCCCGCACTTAGCCTGAGCCTCATTCCTCAGCTGGGAGAGGTCAACACTTCAATGCGAGTCAGGTAGGGATGAGTAATGGAGAGCCGCCTCACTCCCTCCTTATTACTCAGGCCGCTCAGATTCATTACTCACGTGTGGCACCTGATAAGTGGGAAGGTGGAGGAAGAAGAGTATGAGGAAGAGGCGACGCGACGGTGGTGGTGGCAGAGGAGGAGGAGGAGGAGAAAGAGGAGAGTCTTATCATAGAGTAGGTCGTGCAACCTCATTCTCTCTCTCTCTCTCTCTCTCTCTCTCTCTCTCTCTCTCTCTCTCTCTCTCTCTCTCTCTCTCTCTCTCTCTCTCTCTCCTTCCCAATCGTTGTTTGCCAAATAAAAGGAAGTGAGAAGACGTAGAAGGCAAAAAAAAAAAGGAGCGAAAGGGAAAAATGGAAAGGGAAAGAGTAGAAGGAAGAGAGGAAGAAAAGAAGGAAAACGAGGGAGATGAAAGAGGAAAGAGAAGACGAAAAATGTTGTGTTATGTTGGATAGGAAGAAGATGGAAACAGAAACACATAGAAACAGAAAACGTAGGCGAAAAATAGGAAGAAGAAATGTGTGAAGGAGAGATTAAAAAAGAGAGAAATTGGACACGAGAAGGGACACGAGAAGAAGAGGAAGAAGAAAAAGAAAAACATGAAGAATCATAATAATAAGACGAAGAAAAAAAAAGTCGAACAAAAAAGAAAAAAATTAAGAAAAAAAGAAGCAGAAGCAGAAAAGAAAAAGGAAGAATAAGAAAAAAAAAAAAAACAAGAAACAAGAAGAAGAAGAAGAAGAAGAAGAAGAAAGCAGCAGTAATAGTAGTAGTGGTAATATCAGGGAGGGAAAGAGAAATGGCCATTGTACATCAAGAAAGAAGAGCGTTACGCGTGTGAAAAGATGAATTGAAAAGAAGAAGAAATAAAAGAAAGAAGCAGTAAAGTGTGCCACATTTACACAAGAGAAAAAAAAACTATAACAAGAAATAAGAGAGAGAGGGAGAGAGAGAGAAAAAAAAAAAGAGAGAGAGATGGTTTGTTTATTTACTCCCACAAACGTTACGAGTCATGTCAGTTTATTCATGTTACTTTACTGACTCACTCACTCACATGTACTGACGGAGGGAAACGCAAAGGGAAGCGACGGTATAACAGTACAAGCAAGTGCAGGAAGTAAAACGAGGCTTCTAGGAGGAAAAAAATAAATGGAAAGAAAAATAGATAAGGAGTAACGCATTTCTATACTTTTCCATTTGCAACGCTCACTTCACAACACAAAGGCGAGTGAGACGGGACGAAAAAAAATAAAGAAGATATGAATGAAAACAAAAGAGAGAAACGTGTATCTTTTAACTTCTTTTTAGAGTGTTCGGTTTACAAGAGAGAGAGAGAGAGAGAGAGAGAAAGGTAAAAAACAACAACAACAATAAACTGAACATCACCTCGCCTCCCGTAGTAAGTGTGTTAGAGAACCAGGTCGACGATATGCAAAAGAAACCTCACCTGCCTCTGTTTACACCTGTATTTACACCTTCCCACTCAAGCATACACACACACACACACACACACACACACACACACACACACACACACACACACACACACACACGTAGTACGATGATTATAAAAAGAATAGGAAGTGTAAACCAGTTCGTGCGTGAGATATAGTGTTTCATTGTGTTCCCGGGCCGCTGCATGCGTGCCTCTCTACCCCCCAGCAGTGAGAGGGGCGTGGGAACTCCAGAGGCTGCCAGGGAAGAGAGGTGGAAGTCGCTGCTGCCGTGTGTGTTCCTGTAAGATGAGACGTGTCGAAGCATGATTGAGTCTGAATGCGTGACGAAATGACGAAAGCAGATCTTGATAAGGTGTCTCTCGTGAATGCTTGTGTTTTGTTACGGTGTTCTCTCTCTCTCTCTCTCTCTCTCTCTCTCTCTCTCTCTCTCTCTCTCTCTCTCTCTCTCTCTCTCTCTCTTATTGTTTTGGTTTTAGTGGTGGTTGTAGTTGTGGTAGTAGTAGTAGTAGTAGTAGTAGTTGTAATAGTAGTTATAGTAGTAGTAGTAGTAGTAGTAGTAGTAGTAGTAGTAGTAGTAGTAATAGTGGTGGTGTATGTGTGTGCGTGTGTGTGTATTTTAACAACGTCACACATGATGGAGAAGATTATGCTTTGACACACACACACACACACACACACACACACACACACACACACACACACACACACACACACACACACACACACACACACACACCTAGTAACATCCAGTAACACCTTGCTATTGTCACTTGCACCATCATCATCATCATCATCGTCATCATTATCATCATCATTATCCCTTCTTGTGACTGCTATTGTTTCGCACACCCCTTTGTTACTGTCCTTATATAGACCAGCAGACTCACACCGACACACGCCACAATGAGTTTCCAACGAAGGCACGTAATAGCCGGAGGTGGAAGGGAGGGAGAGAAGAGAGTCATAGAAGAAGAGAGAAAACAGAGAAGCAGAGACAGAAAACCAGTCATAGGAGATTAAAGAGAGAAAAGAAGAGAGAGACAGGAAAAGAGACAGAGAGAGAAGAGTCATAGAAGAAGAGAGGAAACAGAGAAGCAAAGAGACAGAAAACCAGTCATAAGAGAGAAAAGAAAGGAAGGAGACGAGGAAGTATAGAAAGACGGAACTAGAGAGACAGGAAACGAGACAGAGAGAAGAGAGGAAACAGAGAAGCAAAGAGACAGTCATAGGAGATAAAAGAGAGAAAAGAAGAGAGGGAGACAGGAAGTATAGAGAGACAGAATCAGAAACAGGGAGAAGTGACAGCCAAGAGGTGGAGAAACTGAAAGACAAGGAAGATAGAAAGTAAAGAAGGAAGGAAAGAGGCGGGAAGGAAGAGGAATAGACAAGGAGTGAGGGAGGCAAGGAGGGGGAGTAGGAGACAGAGAGAAGGAGGGACAGGAGAGAAGGAGAAAAGTATTTGATTTTCTCTTCCATTCTTCGTGTAAACTATAAATCATGTATGTGCTTCTCTAGTTTTTATTTATTTATTGATATTTGAGTTTCAGGTCTATTTATATTTTAGTTTCAGCTCTCTCTCTCTCTCTCTCTCTCTCTCTCTCTCTCTCTCTCTCTCTCTCTCTCTCTCTCTCTCTCTCTCTCTCTCTCTCTCTCTCTCTCTCTCTCTCTCTCTTGAGGTTTAGTGGTCGGAGTGTCACGTTCAGTGCTTTTTGTTTCCTGTTTCGTATCACTGTTATTATCTGCTGTTCTCGGTTTATCGGGTTTCCGCCTTTCTTTCATTGCGTTTGCTTTATCCTACGAGTCTCCACATTCCCTCGCTCGCCTTACGGATCATTGCAACCCGTAAGACTTGATTTTAGTGACGATTTTTTTTTTTTTTTAGTCATATGAAGGTTGAAGTTAAACGTGTGATGCTCAGAATATCAAGACGGTGAATTTCTTGTGGTCTTTCTTCTCTCTCTCTGGTCTTTGTCATTTTTTTTTTTTTTGCGTGGTGGAGACTCATTCCGCGTGTCTCCGGAGCTCACATGCGAGACAGGCGGCGTTTTGGATCAGGTGTTTCCCAGTGTCTTGTCCCGTCTTGTCTTGTCTTGTCTTGCTTGAAATGTCGCCGCTTCAGTCTCAGTCTCAGTCTCCTCTTCTTCTTCTTTGCTCAGCGAATCTAATGGCCACTTTTACATTTTGGTTTATTCTTCCTTTTGTCTTTTTTGTATTTTTTGTTTCGTTTCTTCTATTCTATTAAGGAGGTTTGGAATTAAGTTGTTCGTGTTGATATTTCCGGTTTTTTTTTTCCTCTCGTTTGCGTGTTATTAATCCCTTCAGCACTGGAATGCATTTTTTACCTTGAGTTTAGGTATAATTAGGCGATTTTACTTATATTAGGAAGAGTTTATGGAGATCAGAAGATTAGTAGCCAAAGTCTTCACTATCTTAATCCCGACATAAGTTTCTGAAGCTGTATAAAGCCGCCAAATAGTAAGCAGAATGAATATGAAAACGCGGCATAGTACTGAAGGGCTAAATAGTTCATCTAACGTACACAGTCGACCTATGCGAGTGAGTTTAGTTTCATCAGTCACTCATCGCTGTCTCTTCTCTTCCTTCAACGCATATTTTAGTATTAAAGTTCGTGTTTCCCGCTTCAATGGAACACTTCTTGCCCTCATGTCGTGAGGAAGAAGTCTTGTTTATTCCAGTGATGAGCGGAATCTTTGAATATTATACTCTTTCACTACAGTCCTTTCCACTTCTGAGTGTCATGCGGTTTGAAGTAATTTCTGATGACGCAATGAGATTCAGTCCATTCTTGAATATAATTTCCTTCGTGGTAACAATTAGTTTGTAGTGAAGAAGGCTAGTCACTATAGTTAGATGTCATATTTATTCTACTTCGTATTTGTAATCATGAGAACAAAAAAAAATTGCATTACATTGCATTGCGTAATATTCAAAGGGTTTCTTTTTTTCTTGTTTGTCATATTGCTTGCCTTGAAACTAATGATTTTTTGTACTCTGCGGTCACGGAGCGGAGGAACCGTCTTATTTACATCTGTCTCCCTGAAAATATTGAGCTCGTTTTCTTTTGTAATACCGAGATTCCACGCACTGCAGTACAATTTGGTGAACGTTAAAAGTGCAGAGATATCGGTATTCTTTGCCTGAGTGGTAGGAAAGATGCTCTTCAAATTATTCTGGCATTGTTACTCGTCTTTCCTCGAGCATCTTCACACCTCAAACATTCGCCAGCAGCGGTTTTTACACGTTTTACTTCCTCCGGCGTCAATGGCTACGCTTACAGTTACCCGCCTCGCTTCCGTCCCTCGGGGCCTACAGGCATAAATTCCGGGTGTCAAACGCTGTGTGCCGAATACAAGGGTGAAGTGGATCAGGTTCCAAGGGAAGTGTTAATGGGCGGGTACAGAGGATGTTGACAAGCCGCTGCTGTTGTTGCTGATGATAAGGGAGAGGCTTTTGTTGATGCTGCTGTTGTGTTCGATGAATGCTCGTATTGTTGAAGTGCTTTCGCCCATATGGAACTTCTTGTCACACACATACACACACACACACACACACACACACACACACACACGGGATGGATGAGTGTATATCATCTCTTAAAGTTTTTTTTTTTTTTTTTTTTTTTTTTTTTTTCTGCAGTCATTCCTTCCCACCCCCTGCCCAGCTCGCGGCCAAGCATTAGTGGGTCAGATGGTGAATGCGAAACGTGGCGGCAGGGTTGGGAGGTGAGTGGTTTGAGGGCCGCGGGATGAACGTGGGAGAGTCTTGGCTGTTCATGAACCAAATGAATCCCTCATCCAGACAGGAAATTATGGAGTTAATTGGCGTCTCTTCTTTACGCCAGCGTCCGTGTTACGTTGTGTGTCAGCGGCCATCAGTGTCTCCGTGTTCCCGTGAAATGAGGGAGAAAATAAGATTCCTTGCAGCAAATTACTAAGATTATTCCCTAATACGTAAAATAGTTCCGGGCTGTCTTTTTTGATGCCAAAAGTAATGAGTAGAAGTTATTACTGGCTATGGAGTGAGTCCCTGCGTGACGCTTGAGTCTTGTCGCTCATTTTCTTTATTGGCACTTATGATTATCAAGCCGAAATGCTCATGAGCTCTGATTTATGTACTCATTACTCATAAAATTGATCCATTGGCAATTTGAAAATACATACTATAAAATTAATGTTAACTAGAAGCAGATTGTTATGGAGATTTTGTGTTTTAAACGACAAAAACTGTTTTAATTAATAGTAAGCAACAAATGACAAAAATTATTATGTTTGCGTTTTCTTCGCAGGCCGAGAGTTGAGGATACCATGTGACTGCCAGCCATGAATGCTGTCCACCTCTTCCTTCCTTCTTCCACAAGACGCCTGAGAAGAAAAGTGAGAAGAGGATGTAATTTCTGCAACATTTGAAGAGTTTTCAAGTAATCTCCGCCAGATCACTAGGCCAGTGTGGTCATTTCTGATCCTTGAGGTCATTTCTTCTCTCTTCCTTGGGTGAGATCACTTGACAACCTTCCCTCCTTCTAGCTGAGTACCAGGGACTCTAGCCACCACCACAATGGGTAACCAGAACAGCAGCAAGGGCCATCTTGTCCACCCACCTGTCAACTGGACTCAGAGCTTCCCAAGAGAACATAAGAGACTCAAGAAATATGGAGCCACAGCAGAAAACAAGGTCAGAATAATGAACTTGTCAGGCAGATTCTTGTGCTAGACTTTATTTTTGTTACCTTAAGTTTTACTGAATTGTGTATGTTTTATTAACATTTTTACATATACCTATACTGTTCTGTTAAGTCTAGTAATGTTTATTATTGTATTCCTGGTCAGTTAATCCTTTTGTCATTCTTGAGATATTTATGTATTACTCTTTTTCTTATGTAAGAGGACCACTGCCCATGGACAACAAAGATTATAAGCAAAAAAAAAAAAAACACTTAGAAGGAAACAAACCAGAGGATAAGTCCCTTACTTACTTTAATGAAAATATTTCGATCTCATCACTAAGAGCATCACGTGTTTCGCAGGTTCTACCACAGAGGATTCCTGGCCAGCGCCTCCGTCCCACAGAAAATGGCCACATCCTGCAAACGAAAGGCACCATATCAGGACGGAGGATTAATGAATTCCATGCCCCTCACCACCCTGCCTTCCCTCCACCCATGCCCCTGCACCATCAGCCTCCCGGCATGCCACACCCCCACTCAGCCTCCATGACAGCACTGCACTACCCATGCCACCAGGATGAGCGAGCAGCCTCCATCCACGACCTGAGGTTTGGCCGCCCACCATCAAAGAATTATGCCAGTGAGCCAGATCTGAGGGGCTCGGCTTCCCCCTCCGTGGCCCCCATGTCCATGCCTCACACAATAATCAGCCAGTCACCAACAAAGGGAAGGATAAAGTCCAAGAAAAAATACAAGGCCCCACCAGTCCCTCAGGGTGAGATGAGCACCCACTCCCTGCCTCGTGGCGCCATGAGGTCCCACTCAGTAAGTGACATGGCAGGACTGCCTCACCCATCACACAGCCAGAATCACTGTGCTGTACATTTTGCTGACAGCATAGACAAGGAAATCACCAGCAGCCCAGAAGGCCAGAAGCGTAAGACACGTAAGATTGGACTCTTCCGGAAAAATAATGAATCTCGCAGACTAAGCTCAGGCGATGATCAGAGAAGCTCAGGAGAGGAGCAAGAAAGAGGCCGAGCATCCAGCGAAGCCAGGCGAGGGGGAGCCATTTCTCCAGTGCGTTACTCACCCCGTGAAGAACTTCGGGAGAGGGCAAGGAGCCTCGACTGCCTGCAACATGAACTCCGCCAATCTCCCGTGGTATCTCCTGTGCCCACTGCAGCCGCCAGCATGACTCATCTTCACCACCCTCAGGAGTCACGCATGTGGTCCACCCTTGAGAGAGACTCCAGGCGGTCAGCTCGCCATGAGGTGGAGTCCAGACGAAGCAGCACTCTGGAGCGAGAGTCCCGAAAGTCAGCCAATGATTCCAAGAGGATCACCACCTTGGAGAGGGAAGTACAGAAGAGTCACAGGAGGATGAGCACGCTGGAAAGGAAAGTTGAGGAAAGAAAGCACTGGACATCTGACAGCCATGACAATGCCACACCAAGCTCCAGCAGTCGTGTGTCCCGCCTAGACTCTTACCGGGACAGTTCCTCTCACCGCCGCTCGTCATCCAGTGGCTCTCACCCCGAGCTGATCCAGGAAGAGATTGAAATGAAGAAGAAAGAGGAAGATAGACTCAGATCAGAAAAAGAGAAAATGAAGGTTAACAAGAAGAATTCATCAAAAGCCATTAATGATGAATGGGAGAAGGAGGCTGAAATGAAGAAGAATAATAACCGAAAACTGTCACCAAGCTTGCAGGCTGAGCTCATTCACACAGTCAACAACTTGAGGAAGACCTCAGTGGAACAAGAGCACAAGACATCAACACTCACACGAAAGGGCAAAGAAAATGACAGATGGCCAGCTAATCCCACCTCCAACCACAGTGAAGATGTTGGTCCCATTGAGGCTCAGCCAAAAACATTCTTCTTTGGAATGGAGCCAGAAGTGTCCAAGGATCTGCGCAGTGAAACCAACACTGGCCTCCACAAGATTAAAAACCAGGAGGAAGTTTCAAAGGCCAGAAACCAAGAAGAAGTTCACATTAATGGCCAGACGGTGGAATTTTCCCGTCGTACTCTTGAGCGGGCAGAGAGAAGCCAGAGTCGAAACCGCAGCACTCGCAAAGAGAAGACAAGCGAGATTACTTCCACTGCAGTAACACATGAGTCTTCAAAGCTTGCAAATCATAGAAAGCTTTCCAAAGATGTAGAAGATTTTGCAGTTGCCATCGAGCGATACAAAATGAGTCGTCTTGATGGGGAGAGTGGTGCCAGTGGGTCATCGAGACGTGAGGACGGAGGCTACCACTCAAGGCAGAACTCGGGAAGCCTTTACTTGGATAATGAAAGTGATGGTAGAGAAGAGGGAGGATTGTGCATGAACTTGAGACCAACACTACCACGCAGGCAGCTCGAGATTCCAAGGTTTAGTCCAAATGCTGCCTGGCGTTCACTGAGTCTGGAGCGCTCCGGGAGACATGCAGACATTCATGAGGAGACCCAGAGTAGTGAGGGACCAGATTCTGTTTTTGAATCTAAGATACAGAGATTCACACGCCCAACAGCTCCCCCAAGAGGCTCTGGAGAAAAATCTGCTGACTCTGGGATTTCAGGCGATGCTGGCAGTCCAGGACCCACACACGAGTTTGAGCACCTGATGCCAACTGAGAAGACCAAAAGCTCTTCAGGACCACTAGCTGTGTCCTCACCTGTGGTGTCTGGGAGAGCTGAAGGGCGGCGTGCTTGGACACCTGCACAGGATCTTGATGACAACAGCCTGGACAGCAATGGAGAGCCAGCTGACATCCCCACAGGACTCTCAACACCACCAAAGCTCACTTCACGGTCTAACATGTTTCCCAAAGACTAAAGAGCTTTCACCTGATGCAGAAATGGAGCTGGAGTCACCTGGAGAAATAGAAACCATCTCTGAACTAATATCTCCAGATGACAAAGATCACTGGTCAAAACCCAAGAAGCTGAATGCCCCTGTCGTTCACCCTCAGAAATTCAACAGTCTCCGTAAACTGAAGCGATCAGTATCTGGTGCTGTCACAGGAGGCGGCCACAAGAACTATGGTCCAGACGACTACCACCGCAGCAAGACTCCAGACCAGCCACGGGGCCTTCAGCACGGGGATGACTCTCACTGGCGGGACAACTGGTCCATGTCACGCTCCATCCCCAACTCCCTCAACACGTGTGAGGAGCAGGACACCATCAGCAATCTGTCCAGCACACGCAACATGAAGAGCAGGTCTGAGTCTCGCATCGGCCTGAGTGGCGACACAAACCCTGATGAGTCGCGCTCACGAACACCTTCGTACTTGATGTATGGTAATGGTGGGCACATCATGTACCTTCCACAGTACGACTCCCGCAGGATGAGCCACGGCACTGCAGGGAGTGAGGATGAGGTGGACCACTACAGGTCTCCTCACCACAAGGACAGTAGATATGTGGCACAATACTCAGGTCTTCCTTCCTCACCTGAAAATGAGCGCAAGCCTCCGTCAGGTTAGTTAGGTTTAATTGTTAGGAATAGATTTGTAGTTGCAGAAATTTAAACTGTTTTATGTACTCTCAAACAGTTGTAAATAGATATTTATGAAATGACTCATCCATTCACATGCTGGAAAACAGACTTACTCAGAATGGTAATGATGATAATGGTTTATGCAAACACTATAAGACTGTAACCTTGTCTCTTACAGGTGATGAAGACCCAGCACTCCCTGAAGCCTACTGTGGGTCGGCCTCCATTCCAACCACAGCAGTTGCTCCTCCTCCCAGGAAGCTTAAGGGGAAGAAGTTCTCCTACCAGAGCACAGTGAGGATACTGGAAATGAGGAAACTGGAAGAAAAACTTACAAGAGAAGTGGCTGAAAAGGAAAAGCAGAGGATAAAGGAAATGGATGCCATGAAAAAGGTATTACTTTATATATGCAGTTTACCAGGAGACAGTAATGGTAGATGAGTTCAAATTGACCCACACACTATTCTCTTGTGTGATAATTATGTTCACAAAATCAATGTTGGCTGTGCTGTGTTCTCAGTCTTTGTTCCCACAAACTCACACACTATCCTACTCTCTCCATCTAAAGCTATATTTTTTAATGTTACTGTGTCTTGAATACAGATTATGTATCATATGGTTCTAGATCACATTGCATAGAAGAGGAGATTTTCACACTAATTCATATGTTATTAACAGGTGGAAGAAGAATTCCAGAGGAAGAGAGAAAGAGAGAAGAAGAAAGTCAAGCAACAACTGAAACTTTTCCACATGCAGCAACAGCAACAGCAGAAGCTGCAGCAGTCACCACAGCACATGCCAAGAGAGACTCACAATAACTCTTACTCTAGTGACGATCATCCTCCCTCGTCCTACTCCTCCGAGCAGCATGAGGTGTCCAGCCAGGCCTCCTCCCAGCCCCCACCTCTGCCCCGCTCCCCTCCCCCACAGGTGTGCCTCCCACCTCAGACCTTTATTGCCAGTGACAGATTAATTATCATAAAGGGGTTGGGATTTCTCCATAATTTCTAGCTAATGAGGTGTTGCTGAAACTTTCTCTCAGATTGAGATCATTTGGGGAAATTGATATTGTTTTCATATTGCAGATGTGTTCCTCCTTCACCTCCCTTCCTCCTGAACTGCCCACTGAGGCTTGCTCTGGCCTCATCTCTGGCATCAAGAGCTGGGTCAAGAGTAGAAAGGAAATTCGTTCCTCCACCTCCTCCACCACCCTTACCTCTGGCTCAAGGCAGGAGCCTGATGGGGCACCAGCTTCCTCCCCAAGAAAAACAAGTGATGACTACCACACCTCTGGGGCATCCTCACCAAAAGACAGCGTCTCGCCAGGTGATCCCGCAAAGCAGGACATGAGAGCAGAAATAATTGCTGCCTCAAAGAAGCGAAATGCTGATAATCTTGGCAGGCTTGAAAAGCAGCAAAGTGGCAAAAGCAGCCCTCAGCAAAAGTCAGTCAGCATTCTCAGCAATGTGGGTGCAAAGCAGGAGGGTCACCACTCACAGACCAGCCCTCCTGATGCCAGCCTGCACCACCACCACAACCACCACCAGAAGCACAGCAAGCACCACTCCAAGGAAGATGCACGGCACAGCCAGCCTGGCGACAAGCGGCGCTTCGGCACAGGCCTCATGCAGGAGTTGTCTGAGCTGCACCAGGAGCGCCGAGAGTACCGGGAGTACCGCACTCCCTCAAGACACTCCAGACACTCCCAGTCTCCACCAGTTGGCACACCAGGAAGTAAGGAAAGACTCTTTAGTGGTATTAGATGTGTTCTTGTAAATTTATGTATTTTTTTTTTTTTTTTTTTTTTTTTTTTTTGCAAGACATTATGTTTAGGTGCAAGTTGTGAACATATTAAGTACTAATTTAATGAACTATTCAATGAAATTTTTTTTTTTTTAATTATAAACTTAGCATAATCATTTCACTGGAAAAGGTACATACATACTATTTTCTGCAGTGAACTATCAACAGCTTTCCATTTATAGTACTTCTCTTCCTAGTAAAGTGTCTCTCTCCCCAGGTCCTCTTGTTCCAGTGGGTGCCATGAAGAGCTCCAGCACAACCTCCAGTAACTATCGGCGGGATTTTTGCCGCGGCAACGCCCAAGTGATTGGGCTGAATGTTGTGGCCATGAAGGGGCGGCGCAGCGATGAGAGTGACAGATATTCCAAGTGAGTCACCTGCATGGAACTAACCATTAGTTGCCTGTGTCTGTTGTCATTATCACTGGGATGATGTGAGGCAGTGGATTGTTCTTAACATAGGAGAGGAGAATGTAATGTCAGCCCTATGCCATCACTCACATTGTTGTGGAAGTAAGATCAGTTATAGAGTAATGAATAGAACAATGTTCTTAAACCAACAGTCACCTGGAGTCACTAATTCACTGTATTCAGCACTACAACTGGAAATAAGTTAGATGTACATATTTGTTTCTTAAAAAACCCTTGACATGATCTGTCCAGACACTCAAGTGAGGATCGACGGTCAGTGAGTAGCAGCGGCATCCAGCGCAGTGCCTCAGTGGATTTCCTGGAGACTGGCTCCTGCTCATCCAGCACCAGCAGCCCCTCTCATCCGTCAGGCAGCCACCCTGCTGACCCCTCCCTCAGCCACAACTATGGAAGGGTGAGTCTCGGATTCACTGAAGCACCTCAACTAAATGATGAACATTTGTGAATTTTACATCTCATGTGCTTGTTGGTGAGATTAGTGAAGGAACTGATTCAAACTCAGAAGACAAATATTGCAAAGATGATGACAGGCATATAAAAACAAGATATTTTCATGCATAGATGTCAAGCAGAGATAACAAAACTGGTCCTTATGTCCCCAGGGTGGTGGCAGCAGTGGTAGTGGTGGTGGCAGCGGTGGTGGCAGCAATGGTGGTGGTGGTGGCAGTGGGTATCCTCCTGTGGACAGTAGCCCAGCTCGGTTTGCCCACAGCATCCTGACTCCCTACAACCCTGTCAAGGGATACCGCCCCGTGTCCTTCTCCCCACCTCCCCCCACCAAGATCCTTCCAGTCAGTTAGTGCAAGCAATGCCACGTTACAGTCACAGTGTAACGCGCTGTACTTTTGTCTCTCTGTCAAAGAGAAAACCAAAGTACTGATTGTTCTATGAGAGACTGGGGAAGCTAGGCCATCTTACTGTTTAAGGTTGTTTACAAAAGTGTTCAAATTAGCATACTCTGTGCCAAAAGTGAATAGAGGATTTGCAATATAAGAAGTGTATGTATGTATGTGTGTGTGTCACTAACACTGATTAACTATGGTACATTTAAGTGCAGATTGCCTTCCTCAGTACAGTATTAGGTGTTGCAAGGCATTCCCTGCGTTCATCACATGTAAAGATATTTTATATCTTATATTTTATTGAAGGTCTCCAGCTTTAATGCTTCCATCCTGCAAGGGATAAGGAGTTTAGGAGTAAGGTCACTTTAAATGTATAGGCTACATTGTACAGACATTTGTAACTAAAAACATGTTTGTATTCATCCAGGGATTCTCTTTAGGCAACACTATTTTTCAGATTGTATATACAGTATACATAAATAGAAAAGATTTACTTTGAAATTAATTTTATATGCTAAATATCTATTTATCTATATACCAGGCAGGTGTCCTCACCAAGCACTGAACAGGCAGGACATCATGTGTGGTGTCATGCCAGGAATGAAATGGTAGGAGTGGACACCCAGTCCCTGTGTTCCATCCTTTATAGTCGCCTTTTACATTGTGCAGGGAATGCATGTCTCTCAGACGCAGGGATGGCAGGAGAACAAGGAGGGGAGATGTGCATGTCCCAGTTAGCAACACCATATGAGTGTGGGGAAAACAACCATCAGAAATAGTGTACATTATATGAGAAATACCTTAGATATAAGCATAATTGTTAAATTTGTATTATCATAAGTGCTGAAACAGAGCAAGATCTTAAAGGTACAGTTGTCAAGAAGACTAGTGCTAAGAACACTTAACATGATAAGAGAAAGACTGATCAATGATTATTTGTACTGTACATGTAAGGCTTCCAGTAGTGTAGCTATTGTGTACAAAGGGAATCCTGCTTTCTGTGTTGCATATGTCAAGAAGTACTCTGTGACACCACCACAGCAACACACAGGCAGGTGAAAGATGGGGAGCAGAACATCCACACTTTTTACTCACCAGGTTTTGTTATAGCATAACTTTAGAAGATGAATCTTGTCCCACCAAAATATCCAGAGGCTTGTTTGCATAGTGAGAACTTATAATGTTCATATTGAAATAGACAATGTCAGCACATAATACAGAGGAGTGTTGATGCATCATTAGACTGGTGCCCTTCTCAGCTGCTTCACATCAATGTTGCCTCCTCTGGTGAAGAGTTCAGAAACCATTTATATTTGTTTCTCTTCTGTGGTGAGACAATTTTCTCCCTGGTGGAGATGGAACAGCCCTGTCCTCTATCATATCTGTATCAGTGTGTAATGAACTTTGATAAGGTCAAGACTCATACAATGTTCTTACACAAACTCAACCTTAGACGTCTTCACTAACCAATAAGCAAGTACTCATGATGTTTGCTGCTTTCTGTACCAAGTGCTGTCATGTGTGTGAAGGTTTGGAAGCATTGCTACTCAACATTCAGAACCATAACAACAATTATCCTTTATTCATGAAAATGGATACCGAGTTTGCTAGACAAGAGAAAGAATAAGTATATATATATATATATATATATATATATATATATATATATATATATATATATATATATATATATATAAAGCCAGAAGTGGCATGTCGTAAATCAATGTTTATATCACTGTTGTACAATGCAGTGAAGGAAACATTCTTAAATCCTCTACTTTACATATTTTTATAACTGTTTTGAGGAGAGGTTTAGGTTACATAGTCTAAGAATTCAAAGCAAAGTCTGTATCCTGTTTGCTGCTCAAAGAAAACTGTTGGAGTGTTGGAAGGCAACCAGTGTCTGACCTCGAGGCACTCCCATCTGGACTGCAACACGCTCTTGATGTCTTGCCCATTGCAGATCTGCCACAGTCTCTCTCTCTCTCTCTCTCTCTCTCTCTCTCTCTCTCTCTCTCTCTCTCTCTCTCAGGCGACAGTCATGGAACAAAGTCACTTAACGTTCTACTGATCAACACAGATTCAGGAGCATCAGTCAGGCTGGATCTGCAGGAGTGAGTGGCGCACCTGCGAGCGTTTCCGTCTATGTTGAACCTAGTTACGTAGCAAAGTTTGCACGAAATACGAAATTGTACATTACTGTAAATAATATTTTATACACTCAATACTTTGTATCTTAACAAAATAAAAATAATTATAATTTACCGTTTGTATCAGAGTAATAAGGGTCGAACACCTTTCCTAAACACCTATACTATATACAAAAACTGCCACGTAAAACCTTAATAGTTTCACGTGGCTTCCTATCCCATCCCATCCCATCCAAATCCAGCGGGTGGAAGGGCAAGTGTCAAACGAGAAAGCGAAAGGTCTCGTGGATTCGAATGCGTGATGTTAGTGGACAGTGGTCAGTGGGTCAGTGTACCAACAGACGCCAGGAAGGAAGGGCATGTTAAGTGTTTCGTGTCTAGTGGTCTGTGTTCCTCGATCATCAATTCCTATAAGGCTTCCCGTGTGATGTGAAGGTCAGTGCTGTTTGCTGTTGGTTTAAGTCCTTCAGTACTGAGACGTATTATTATGAGTTTGGGTATGATTAGACGATCTTATTGACAGTAGGAAGGGTTGATGGAGGTCAGAAGGTTAATGGCAAAAATCTTAACTATTTTAATGCCCTCACATAACTTTATGAAGCTGTATAGAATCACTGAATAGTAAACAGAATGAATATGAAAGCGTGTCATAGCACTGAAGGGGTACATAATTTAATTAAACAGAATACATAGGTTAGATATGAGATCATGAGTGATTTCCCTCTTCTTTTTACTTTTACTGATGCATGTAAGATTGGTTTAGGGAAAAATTTTACAATCCTACCAGTGAGTACATTATCAGCGGTGAATATATTGACAAGAGTTGACAGTGACACGTCTCCGCTTCGTTAGTGATTCGGATGTTTCGGTGTCTCTTTCTCTTAATTAGTGATTCACTCGAGACGGAACGGAAGACTTTCTTGATTAGGCGCTTGTTTGCTTGTTTATTTCGGTTCTAATCCAGTGAGTTAATGAGGAAACTAAGACGGTGAGCGAGTGTAAAGGCAAGGTTACACACACACACAAAAAAAAAAAAAAATAGAATAATAATAATAATGATAGGAATAACCATAAGCAAAATAATTAATGAAGCAAAAAAGAGCAACAAAAATTAAAACTATTCTTTCAGCACATGAGAATTAAATCTGCAGTCCCATTATCGGATAGGAAATTATATTATCTATTGAGACACGACTCATGCACGTAGTAATTCCGTACAGGCGCAGGACGGAAGGAGAAAGAGACGCCGTGGGCTGTTGTGAATGGCGCTACAGCAAGATGGTGCGTGTGGTGGTGGTGGTGGTGGTATCTTATGGCCTGACTTACCGCTGCCTCGTGGGTGTTGTGCCGGCCGTGGGCTTGGTGACGGCTTGTGTGACGACTTGTGTGACGGTTTGTGTAACGTGTGTGCATGTCTGTGTGTCTTCTGTTAGCCTGGCATGTAAGAGGAGTTATTGGTGGAGTGTTGTGACTCTGAGCCCGCTTTGCTCTCTCTCTCTCTCTCTCTCTCTCTCTCTCTCCTCGTTGTGGTGGACATCCTCCTTCCCTGTCAAGTTACCTCTCCCACAGTCCGCTCCTCTGCCCTCCTGCCCGAACAGTCATCTGGATCAAGGGACTGTTTCAGTGTGACAGACTATTAGTGCAGACAACAATTATTCAGCAAGATTTATTTATTTACCTCGCTATTAACAACACAGACCCTTGCACGCTCATCCTTCCCCTGTCCCATGATCCACGTGATGTAGCAAAAAATTCGCGCTGTTATCTCTGCAAGACCCTGTAATTACTGAGAGAGAGAGAGAGAGAGAGAGAGCCAGCCAGCCACAGCCACTCACACCCACTTGCCATAACTATCGTGTGTGTGTGTGTGTGTGTGTTGCTGCCCTAGGAGTACATTTGCATATTAATCGACAATCATTGAAGAAAAAAAAATGCTGTTCATAGTGGCACACACACACACACACACACACACACACACACACACACACACACACACACACACACTAGTTAAGACCATTTAATGACGACCAATTAAGTTCCAGGATATAATCAACACCAGTGCAATGATGGATTAACTAAAGCAGATTTGAATCCCTGAGTTAATTCATTGATCCATTTGGTCATTACGTAGGACTGAGTGCGTGGCTGGTCCCTGCTGTCTAGCCTCAGCTGTGCCTCGGGTGACCGGACCCATACTCTAAAACACTTCTATGCACCCTACATTCAAAAGACTAGTTGACGTTGCATGGGTTTTCTAACGCTATTTTTTTCGGTTCCAGTGACAGATTATCAAGATTTCTATATCAATAGAAAAAACACTTGTAAAAACCCTCCTAATCACCTTTGTGGCCTTCCAAAATAGTCGCGGTGAGGAACTGAACTAAGATGTTTCTGAGTGCTGGCGTAGAGCGTTATGCTGAAAGCCTTGTGACTCTCTTAAGGATGAATTTCAAAGCCCACAGGGAGGTTAAATCTACATATCCTGAACTGAAAATACAGAATCCACGTTATAACGAGGCAGGAGTATACAAGAGCGTAACTAGGATATCTATTAGGGCAAGGAGTTCTGCTATACGCGTTAGATGGGTAAGAGAAGTGTACAGTGCAGGGGAGAGAGAGAGAGAGAGAGAGTGCTGAGATGGGTAAGAGAGAGAGAGAGAGAGAGAGAGTACTGCCAGGGAGATAAATGGAGAGCTGGCTTAAACTGCTGGGATTGTAAGAGTACCTTTGAAAAATCTGAATGAACTCAATGTAGTCGGTAGGTAAGGCGCTGGGATGTTTCATTTTAACTCCTTCAGTACGATGCCGCGTTTTCATATTCATTCTGGTTACTATTTGGTGATCTTTATACAGCTTAGGAAACTTATGTTGGGATTGAGATAGTAAAGACTCTGGCCATTAGTCTTTTGACCTCCACAGACCCTTCCTAATGCAAATTGTCTAATCATACCCAGAAAATCAAGGTAAAACTGCGCCTCAGTATTGAAAGGGCTAAAAGTAGGGCTCCCGGAAACTCAACCTGCACACCTCCAGTTCACCACCACCCACGGTCGTAATTGCTTCCGTGCCTGCAGATAATCGGGTTAGACGAGGCGTATGTTATAAATGTATGGCCAGAGAACACACCACCTGCCTCCTCTTGTGTGTGTGTGTGTGTGTGTGTGTGTGTGTGTGTGTGTGTGTGATGGAGCATGGTTACGTATTATTTTTAAAGTAATGTACGTATATTTTTTTTTTATGTATTTGTTATTCATTTCATTGTTCTTTTTATCTCATGAAATACGAAGCGGAATTTCTATGTTGTTTATAGTTTGTTTGAATGCATTTATTTATTTTTTGTATGTGTGTGTGTTTGCATAATGTTTTACTTCAAATGTATTTTCAGTGTTGATTATTTTTTTTTCTTTATGTTGTGAATTTTAATTGGCCACGTCTGTGTAGCTTGGCCTGTATTTGTAGGGGATAGTAGTAGTAGTAGTAGTAGTAGAAGTAGTAGTAGTAGCAGTAGTAGTAGTAATAGTGGTAGAGGTAGTAGTAGCAGTAATAATAGTAGTAATAATGATAATGATAAAAAAAAAAGAAAAGAGGAAGAAGAAGAAGAAGAAGAAAGAAAAGTAGGTTAATGGTTGTAATGGGGTTGGGAGGTGGTGGTGGTGGTGGTGTGGTGGTGTAGCGGTGTGGCGATGGTGATTGCGTTGAGAGGTGGTAGTGGTAGTAGTGGTGGCGGTAGTGGTGATAGTAATGATGAAATATGAACCAGTAGTGTAACCAGGTGTACCAGGTGTACTAATCATCCCTAGTGCCTATTGAGGAATTACATAGGCCTGCCTGAATCATATTATTTCTGAGCCTATTTCGGGAACACCCAAGGAAATGAGAATTACACATATGGTATTCCTTGCAACCCTCTCTCTCTCTCTCTCTCTCTCTCTCTCTCTCTCTCTCTCTCTCTCTCTCTCTGGTTGGTAATTCAATATTCAGGATGAGAAAGTGAAAGAAAGAAAGAGTGGGATGAGAGGATGAGGTAAACAGAATATGGTGGTGGTGGTAGTAGTGGAGGTGGTGGTGGTGGTGGTGGTGGTGGTGGTGGTATCATGAATTAAATGAACAGAAGAAATAGAAAGAAAAGAGGAATGGCTATATGATTTTATTTAATCTTCTAATTAAAGACTTTTCTGCACTTGTGAGGTCCCTAAGCATAGATAGATAGATAGATGAATAGATTAGCTAGATAAATAGATAGATAGATAGATTAGATAGATAGAGATAGGTAGTTACTTTGCAACTCCGTGGTGCAAACTCCCAGGTGAGACGGAAAGCATTTAGTTAATTTCACCTCAGCACACGAATAACATCTTAATGCTTAGTAGTGGTAGTAGTAGTAGTAGCTGTGGTAGTGGAAGTGGTAGTAGTATTAGTAGTAGTAGTAGTAGTAGAAGTAATAGTGGTGGTGGTGGTGGTTCTAGTAGTAGTAGTGGTGGTGGTGGTTGTAGTAGTAGTAGTAATAGTAGTAGTAGTAGTAGTAGTAGTAGTAGTAGCAGTATTATTATTATTAGTAGTAGTAGTAGTAGTAGTAGTAGTAGTAGTAGTGGTGGTGGTGGTTCTAGTAGTAGTGGTGGTGATTCTAGTAGTAGTGGTGGTGGTGGTGGTTCTAGTAGTGGTGGTGGTGGTTCTAGTAGTAGTAGTGGTGGTGGTGGTGGTTCTAGTAGTAGTGGTGGTGGTGGTGGTTCTAGTAGTGGTGGTGGTGGTGGTTGTAGTAGTAGTGGTGGTGGTGGTGGTTCTAGTAGTAGTAGTAGTAGTAGTAGTAGTAGTAGTAGTAGCAGTAGTGGTGGTGGTTGTAGTAGTGGTGGTGGTTGTAGTAGTGGTGGTGGTTGTAGTGGTGGTGGTTGTAGTAGTAGTGGTGGTGGTTGTTAGTAGTAGTAGTAGTAGTAGTAGTAGTAGTAATATCAGTAGCAATAATTCTATATTAGTTAATATGAAATCATTTTAATCAGACAACTCAGAAAGAACCAGAAAGTTTGATGATGTTTATAATTATCTATCCTTTATATTTCTCTTTAAAAATTACTGTAAACGTTAATATCCTCTTGTTTTTTTAAGTTTATTTATCTATTTTTTTATTCTTATACTTGTAATTACGCATTTGAATCCCATCTCATTTTTATTTTATCAGAGAGAGAGAGAGAGAGAGAGAGAGAGAGAGAGAGAGAGAGACTCGTGCAGACCAAAAATATACTCAGATGATGAGATTTTCCGTTGTCAAACTTCATTAACCTTATGTGTGTTTCACTGTTTGATCTGCTGCAGTCTCTGACGAGACAGCCAGACGTTACCCTACGGAACGAGCTCAGAGCTCATTATTTCCGATCTTCGGATAGGCCTGAGACCAGGCACACACCACACACCGGGACAACAAGGTCACAACTCCTCGATTTACATCCCGTACCTACTCACTGCTAAGTGAACAGGGGCTACACGTGAAAGGAGACACACCCAAATATCTCCACCCGGCCGGAGAATCGAACCCCGGTCCTCTGGCTTGTGAAACCAGCGCTCTAACCACTGAACTACCGAGCGTGTGTGTGTGTGTGTGTATTCACGGTTTTCTGCTGGTCACCCAGTCAGCCTTCCCCATTCCGGAGCGAGTTCAGAGCTCATAGACCAATCTTCGGGTAGGACTGAGACAACACCACACTCCACACCCCGAGAAAGCAAGGCCATAGTCCCTAGAATTACATCCCGTACCTATTTACTGCTAGGTGAACAGTGGCTACACATTAAGAGGCTCGCCCATTTGCTTCGCCGCGCCAGGGACTTAACGGGACTCGAACCCGGGCCTTCTCGGTTGTGAGCAGAGTGTGCCAACCATTACACTACGCGGTGTGTGTGTGTGTGTGTGTGTGTGTGTGTGTGTGTGTGTGTGTGTGTGTGTGTGTGTGTGTGTGTCCTCATCAAAAGGAAATGAAATTCATTGAAGGATATGCATATACACACGAACTCCTATCCCACGTAGCGAAGACTGAAAATAAACCTAATATACCTCAAGGGAGGAATAATAATATGGTTTCTTACGCATCATATTCACCTCGGCAAGATTATTAATTAAGCAGACTCGCATCCCGCACCTTGTTGCCGTGACCTTCTGCTCTCCTTGCCATCACTACCACTACCACTAACTCTCACTGCCCGACCCTCATGAAAAACATTCTTTTTTCGACATTCACTTGTATTCTAGTTTATCAAAGCCTTTTCTTCAGTCCGCACAACACGTATTCCCCCAACTAGATCAAAGCTACTATATCACGTACACATAAGCATGGCCGAACACTACCACGCAACACCCTCAGCCCGTCATCCGCTCTCCCCACCCGCCA
>NC_059296.1:5335000-5352500 GCF_017591435.1 Portunus trituberculatus
GGAGGCAAATAAGCAAATTCGTTCCGGGACCTCACGAGTGCTTACCTCCTAACAGTAATCACCACCGCATTGCAAACAGAATACCGCACACCGTACCGCGCTGACAGTGTTCAGGGACTTGGCCGCTCTTCATCCTAGGCAAAAGTGTAAAGCGTTAGGCTCTTAGATTACTGAGGACTGGAAGTTATTAATATAATCAAGTATTGTTAGTTTCATAGGGAAGGATAGTATTACGGTGCTTGTCAATCTTGTTACCTGGGCCATTCACCGCAGCAGGGGAAAGGAAAAGGGAGGAGGAGGAGGAGATGGAAGGGAGGATGAAAATGAAGAGTAGGAGGAGGATAAGAACGAAGAGGAGGAAAAGGAGGTGGTGGAGGAGGGAAGGATAAAAATGAACAGATGATAAAAAAGAAGAGTGGGAGTAGGATAAGAACGAAGAAAAGGAGGAGGAGGAGGATGGTGATGGAAAGGAGGATGAATGTGAAGAGGATGAGGTGATAAGAGCGAAGAGGAGTAGGAGGAAGATAAGAACGCAAAGGAGGAAAAGGAAGATAAGAACGAAGATAATGATGATGAAGAGGAGGAGGAGGAGAAAGTGGAGGAAGATAAGGAGGGCCATAACAACTACGACGACGCGAACGAGAACAGGAACGGGAATGAGAGAGAAGGTCAGGAAATAAGAACTCATTTCCTGGGCAGTATCCGTGACGAGCCTTGCGCCGCCGTGCTTTATTACAGAACTTAATAATTGTCTGAAGGAGGGAGGGAGGGAAGCAGTTTTCATGTGATATTACTGGAGTTTGGTCCTTGAAAATTAAGAACGCGAGGTGATACAGAAGTGGAGGTCTTGAGTGTAGTAATGTGTAAGCAATATTCCTTTAACCCCTTCAGTACTGGGAGGCATTTTTACTATGAGTTTTGGGTATGGTTAGATGATTTTATTGGCATTTTTGAGGACCTATGGAGTTCAGAAGATTAATGGCCAGAGTCTTCACTGTTTTGATCCCCACATTGTATAAAATCATCAAATAGCAAGAAGCAGAATTAATATGAAAACGCGTCATGGTATATCAGTTGGGATTAGATTTTTGTGACTGTCTTTTTTGGATAATGATGTAATCGGAATGAGTCACCTTAACTAATGGAAAAGAAAGGTTTATGGTACTGAAGAGCGAGGCAAGCACAACACGAACAAGAGAACTGAAGCTTTCCTCGTGAAAATTCATAAAACTCTGGCTTGACTGTGATTTGATTCTTAATATCGACGTTAGATTCCACTCGTTCATCAAGCCAGCAAGACAGTAGAAATATATCCGCCTTTTCTTATATCCTTTCCACTGAGACACATAATAACAACAGTAACGAATAAAACAGAAAACCTTGTCACTGATCCCTTTCCTCGTGCACTGAGATACTGAAGATAACTGAGTGATTCCCTGTGAGTGATAGACGAGACGAGTAGCGGAAGACGACTCAAGGAAACGCCTAGAAACAGTAGCTACCTCTCACTCAACGTTACAAGAGGAGTCTTGTGTTGGTTTCCTGGCGGACAGAACGTGTTGCATATTGAAACATCTGTGTGTAGGATGCATACAAGGCCACATTCTGAAACATATCCGTGCTGAGCTACTCTAGTCATTCAAAAGGCTCTAACTGAAGCTGCACGGGTTTTTGAGACTGTTTTTACTGTTCTGGTGACATAGGAACAAAATTTCTACACCATTAACAGGAGAAACACTTAAAAATTCACCTAATAAAATTTGTGGCGTTTGAAAATGTAGTCGTTGTGAGAGCAAAAGGTCCAAACACCTGTGACATCCCTCTGTGTGTGTGTGTGTGTGTATATGTGTGTGTGTGGAGCGGAGGAGGAGGCTGACGCTGCTGCTGCGCCTGGATTGGAAGCTGAGCGAGGTGGTTCAGGGCAACCTCTAGCGGGGGAATAAAGGCGGCGGGCGGCGGCAGCATGGCAGTGACCCACCAACCGCGCTAGGTGAAGGGTGTTGCTTGTATCTCTCTTGCTCACAAAGACTTGAGACTAAGCAAGTATTTCCGTGACGCTGAGAAGAAAGCGAAACAAACTGCTCTCTCATCTGCAACAAATGTGATAGACTAGAAGCTTTTACATGTCCAAATAACTAAAAGTGACCGTATCTCGACAATGAAGCTTAAAAAAGAGGCTTCACATGTCAATACTCGAAGCTTCCGAAGCCTTGAAGTGACTGAAGGATTTTAGACCCATTTGAATACGAGCAAGGAGGAGAAATTCGACTAGAGGCAAGACTGAAGTAAATTGAGTGAAGGAAAGAGGAAAAGAAGGAAAGAGAGACCATTGAATTGTCGCGCCGAACTTGAATGTTCACCTGACTGCAAAACAGAAGGTAGGGAGAGAGAGAGAGAGAGAGAGAGAGAGAGAGAGAGAGAGAGATGAACGGGTGTGTGTTTTATGTTTATCCCTGATCCATGTGCCTCGCTTTGTTTATATCTTTGTCTGTTTCTGCAAGAGCGTGGTATATTTACGACAATACACCGGCAAATTGATGGCGGCAGCAGCAGCAGCAGTAGTAGCATAGTCTGTGTACTCTAAATTGGCTCCTGGACCTCGGTTTGAATGGTGTCCCAGGGAATGCGTGGTCGTCAGATCTTGAGGAAAACCGTAAGCTATCCTTGTTATAAGTGCGAGAGAGAGAGAATGAAACAAGCACGAAGAAAACTCATATTGCACCAAATATACCGAGGCTGCACTGGAACCCATTTTTGCGGTTGCTGGGAACTGTGTAGGACTGGAAAAAGAAAGAGAGAAAGAGAAAGATGTAGAGAGAGAGAGAGATTAAGAAGTAAGCAGTAGGAAGGAGGAAGAGAAAGAAAGATGGAGAGAGGTTAAGAAATAAGCAGTAGGAAGAAGAGGAGAAAGAGACGAAGAAGTAAAGGAGAAATCACAGGAGAAAAATAAAAAAGACATCGAGATTGTAACCAGATGAGAGCGACACTAGGGACGTGGGTTAGCAGTCTCATCCATCCGAAAAGAACCAGACAGTAGAACTAATGTGTGTTTTATCTTGACGGAGGGTTGAGTGGGAATGGCTGAAGCAAAGAGGTGTGATTTCCTTTCCCTTTTGTTTTACTGGTGGGGAGGAAGAGAAATGGCCTGCGTTTTGTGCCATTTGGCGTGAGGTATGCGTGGTCGTGTAGGTGTAGAGGTGATAGAAGTAACAGAAACGTGATTTGGTGATTGTTTTTTTTTTTATTTATTTTTTTTCCCTCTCCGTCTTTATGTGCAGGGGAGGGGAAAGGAGAACGTTCCTGCTTTTACTGTGGAGAATTTGTGTGTGTGTTTGGGGAGTGGGGGGCTGAGTGTGTGTGTGTGTGTGTGTGTGTTGAATCTATAACTCTGTGTCCTTCTGTTTATTTTAGTTATTTTTCTGTTTCTTGTGACTTGAACTACTGCAAAGAGAGAAAAGTTTGGTTATCGAGGCATCTCCAGGACTAACTCAGCCTCATTTTGGAATATTCTAGCTGGTTTTTGCCCGTCTCTGAATAATTCCCTAATTTTTTATTATTAATTTATTTATTTTATTTACTTTTTTTTTTTTTTTTTCTTTCTCTATATCTTGGACAGTTAGAGAGAGAGAGAGAGAGTATATCGCGGCAGCCCGGCTATTAAACTCACCTCCCTTCTGGAAATGTTTTGTTTAACCACTTTTCTCCTCAGTGTATCGAACTGTTTCAGAGGCGAACTAAACTAAGCTGCGTTTGGAAAATGTGTCCAACTTACTTTCATTGGAAGCGGGAAGTTTTCTGCGTACTTGTTTACCTTTCTTTTTTCAGTGACGCGGACTTTTCTGAGGCGTATATCGAGACATCACCCCAAACTAAATCGACCTCCAACTTTTTTGTCTACGGAAGCGGGAAATCATCTGCTCATTCAGTCAACATTATTTCTTTCGCTGCTATGACTGTAAGTGTGTGAGAGGAGTATCGGGACAATCTTGGAGCTAAACTGATGCCCGTATCGGAAATCCATTTAACTTCTTTACGTGAGCGCCAATTCTCACTAGCCTTTTTCCTCTCATTTCTTTTACGTGTGTCCCTGGGCGGCCTCGTACTCTCGTATAGAAATGGAAAGACAAAGCGGCGGCTGTGTGTCGGGGCGAGTTTGCCTGTGGGTGCCAAGTATGAATGGGTAATTTAGCTATCGAGGGAATGAAATGCGTGACTCTGTGGTGTGATTGCCGCCTTAAACCCTTCAGTGCACCATGACACGTTTCCATATTCATTCTGTTTACTATTTGGTGATTCTTTACAGCTTCAGAACTTATGTGGGGGATTAAAATAGTGAAGACTGTGGCCATTTATCTTCTGCCCTCCATGGACCCTTCCTAATGGCAACAAAATTATCTAATCGTACCCAAATCTCAAGGTAAAAATGTGTCCCAGTATCGAAGGGGTTGGTGCATGTACCGCTTTAATGTCCCCGTTTTTAAAGACAACCTTATTACTGTTGTCTTTTATTTTTACCTCATCTTTAAGCGGCTTACTTGCTGTGCGTTCGTTGTCCATTTCCCGTAAGCCGACATGGGAAAGCTGGTGTTTTATATTAATATTAAATGCTTTAATGATGCAAGATAGAAATACCTAACCTTTTTTTTCTCTCTTTTTATGGCATGGGAGGAAAAAAGTGTTGATTAATTAGAGGAAGGAAGGAAATATGGTGATGATTATGATGGTGATGATGATGATGATGATGATGAAATGAGAAGCACCTGAATATTTTTTGTGAAAAGAAGAGGGTTAATTAACTAGATGAAGGCAGGAAGGAAGGAAGGAAGGAAGCAGCTACATCGTTATTGTTATGATTACGTGTTGTTGACGATAATGTAACGATGAAAAAAATAAATAAATAGAAAATAATACTGAAGGATAGGAAAGAAGGAAGAAAAAATGAAAAAGTGGAAGAAAATAGACGATAGAGAGGAGACCAGGATTGAGAGAGAGAGAGAGAGAGAGAGAGAGAGAGAGAGAGAGAGAGAGAGAGAGAGAGAGAGCGATTCAAAATAAAAAAAATAGAAAATAATACTCAGATAGAAAAGAAGGAAGAAAAAATGAAAAAGGGGAAGAAAACAAAGAAGTAAAGATGAAATAATGAAAACCTTGATAAATAAGGCGAGGAAAACAAAAAAACATGCAAAATAAAGAAAAATAGAAAACAGTACTCAAGAAAAGGAAAAAAGAAAAAAAAGAAAAAAAGGGAGAAGATAAAAAAAAGGTCGAAGGAAAGATGAAATAATGAAAACCTAGATAACTAAGGCGAGGGAAACAAAGACACACACAGTTACATTCTCACACGCTTCCAACATTCACTGATACGGAAACATTGGACTCATAATGAAAACTTACGTGAATAACTAGCCGGATGTTGACACTGCAGTAAGGAGGTCATAATATCAGCAGTTTAATTACAAGACTAAGATGAACTGATGTAGGTACGATTATTTGCCTCGCTTCAAATAACACGCTGAGAAAGAAGGACAGGAGAGGCACGTGGGTGGCAGAGGAAGACACGTAGAGGACGGAAAGATATGAAAAATAAGGCAAAATATGTGTAGGATGGAAGAGAGAGAGAAGGGAAGTTTTGAGAAAGATGAGAAAGGAGAGACGAAGATAGGAAGAGGAAGAAGAGACTAAGGAGAATGGAAGGAAAGTGCAAGGAAGGAAGTTTTGGGGAGATGATATAAGAGGTGTCACGATGAAGAAGAAAAATGCAGAAAGAAAGGAAAACCTTTAGAGTGGAACAATAGAGAGTGAAGGGAAAGAAGACATGGAAGACAGGAAAAAAAAAAAAGAAGAAATGGAAGATGTAAGACGAAAAGAAGAAGAAGAAGGTGAGTTAAGTGAAGAAGCCACTTACGAAGAGATAAATGAGGAGAGAGACAGAGAAAAAAAATAACTTAAGTGAGAGGCGAGAAGGAAAGAAGGAAGTGAAGCCAACGAAATGACTCCCTAGCGGTTATGAGAGAAAGAAGCTGCGTTAGGTGAGAGAAAAAGAGAGAAAGAGAGAGAGGGAGAGAAGGAGGAGGATGAGTGAAGGAGGTACTTAAGAGGAGAGCTCCTAAGGGACCGAAACTCGAGGAAACTTAAATAGAAGGTCGGTGGTGGCTTGAAGTGGCGAAGGACCAGCGTTGAGAGGAAGATTGGCGGGAAACGAGTGAGGAAAAAGGTGAAATAAAAGAGATAAGGGAGTGATAAAGTGTATGTTAAACGCTTACAGACAGAGAAAGAGGAAAAAAGGTAAAAAATTATTAAACATGTGTTAAAAGGAACGGTGATCAAGTGAGTGAAAGAAGTAAGTGTGAGGAGAAGGACGAGGGAATGAGATGTGAAGGAAAGGATATAGAAGTAGTAGAAAGTGATAAACTACGTGTTAGGAAAGGAAAAAGGAGGACAGGCAGGTGACGAATGTAGGGAAGGAAGAAGGAAGAGAAAAGTGGAATGATAAAGATTAAAGGGACGCTGGCATGTGGAGAAGGGAGAGAAAGGGAAGACTGGGTGTGTTTCCATATATTACCTTTATTATGTGGTTTTCTCGACGTGTTAACTGCCTGAGGGGGGAAATTTAATTGTTTGCTACTACTACTACACTTACTACTAATACTACTGCTACTGCTACTTCAACTGCTACTGCTACTACTACTACTACTGCTACTGCCACTGCCACTGCCACTGCCACTGCCACTACTACTACTACTACAACAACAACATCTACTACTACTACTACTACTACTACAACAACAACAACATCTACTACTACTACTACTACTACAACAACAACACTACACAACAACAACATCTACTACTACTACTACTACTACTACAACAACAACATCTACTACTACTACTACTACTACTACTACTACAACATCTACTACTACTACTACTACTATTACAACTTCTACTACTACTACTACTACTACTTCTACTACTACTACTACTTCTACTACTACTTCTACTACCACCACCACCACCTCTACCTCCACCACCACTACCACTACTACTACTACTACTACTTTTGTCTTCGCTCCATCACAGACGAAGGTACAGACAGACGAGTAAACAAAAGATAATATGAGTGACTTTGAAGATTAAATTGCAAAAGCTTCGCAAAAGTTGGAGATGAAAAGAGAATGTTGCAAGCAAAAGTATAAGTTGAGATGAAAGAAGAGAGGAAACGAAAAGAAAGAGGGAAAAAAGGCAACATAGAGAGTTAGAGAATGAAAGAAAGTGAAAGGAAAGAAATAAGAAACAGAATACAGAAGTTGAATTATTGGGTAAGTCTTGTGGTGTCAGGAAGTTGATTTTTGTAGGGAAAAGAAGGCAAACAAAACAGAGGAAAATGAAACACACACACACACACACACACACACACACACACACACACACACACACACACACACACACACACACACACACTGTTTTTTATATATTCTTTTATTTATTCAAAGCTGGGAGATCAGAGAGAGAGAGAGAGAGAGAGAGTAAGTGTGTGTGTGTGTGTGCAATAGCCAACATACCTACATTCAACATTGGCAAACTTTTTTTATTCTAACAAAAACACATTGCTTGTGCTTCCCATCCTAACAAAAACACATTGCTTGTGCTTCCCATCCTGAGTTCTCCCTCCAGACTGCTTCTGACACAAACACGCGTAGGAGGGAAGCTGGCGGTGAGAAGACGAAGGCGTGGGATGAAGCAGCTGAGTCACTTTATTTATGCACTGTTTCAACGACTTTCCTCTACCTTGTTTAGTTCATACAATTTCAAACAGTGGATTCACCGAAGAACCTTGTCATGTAATTTTGTTCCTCCAGTGTTTGAATTATCCTTTGGTGTCTTTGATCCATACTAAGTAATCCATTTATCGAAGAATCTCGTCTTGCAACACATCGAAGCTTTTGGTTGAGATTTGCGAGGTATTTGTTCCCTGTGTGTAAGTGGAAGTGAATGACGTCATCGATAATCTGGCAGTGTGTGTTTCTGAAGATAGGAAGATTGACGTGGCAATATTGCACAGAAACAGTTTGCGTCTTTCTGTTTTTATTTATCCTCCAGCAAAGTTCCTGTTACTCGCCTTACTCATACACGCAGGTTCGTTTTGGCCGCCGTACATCAGCCTGGGATAGTCTAGGAACCGTGTTGCAAGGTGATGAATTAACAGTTGAAGCTCTCGCAGGAGTTTGGAGTCAGTGAGGAGTTAGTAGACTGAGCATCGGCTTTGGTGGGATGTTTGTAACTTAGTGTGTCTCATTCACCAAATACTGATGCATGTTATGAGACACTAACCAGAGACGTGGCTGCTTATGTACGTGTGTTATAAGTTATGATACTGGAGCAGAGAGAGAAATAAACTGCGGAAAAGATAGCTAAATGGTTGGTAATAACACCGTGACTCTTATTACATCTAAACGCTTATATACGTACATGAGGATACTGCAGCAAAAAGAGAAGAACGCTTAGAAAAAATATTAAATGACTGGTGATAACTG
Source organism: Portunus trituberculatus (assembly GCF_017591435.1). Classification (NCBI taxonomy): domain Eukaryota; kingdom Metazoa; phylum Arthropoda; class Malacostraca; order Decapoda; family Portunidae; genus Portunus; species Portunus trituberculatus. The sequence goes on from NC_059296.1 coordinate 5,343,538, forward strand.
AATAACATTTATTTCATAACCTCAGTAACGCAAGACGATTTTACTGAGACTAGCGAATACTACAGGCACTTAAAGGCGAGCTATCCCCCCCTTCACTCCTTGCTGGCCTCGAAATGATGCACTCAACTTACCCTGGAGTATTCTTTATCAAAGAAGCTGCAGGAGTTAAAAGAGAGTGAGTGGCTTTGAGCGATTAACTTGGTCCACATGTCAACATCACATTTCTACGTTGCTGCGTTGCTGAGACCAATCAATCAACAAGTCAGTCTTAAGATGTGACAGTTTATATATATATATATATATATATATATATATATATATATATATATATATATATATATATATATATATATATACATATACATATTCTTTTATGCAAGACGGGAAGCTGTCCAAGGGCAATAAAAGATTAAAAAATGAAAGCCCACTTGATTATCAAAATCTGGGACAAATGTCTTAAGATACCAAAAAAATCTTAACACATATCGCTTATACATCCGAGAAACTCACATCTCTCCTTTAGACACCGAAGTATAGGTTATTGTCTCCCTTCCAAATCGTCTCATCCTCTTTTCTTTCCTCCTTCCACTTCCTCTCTATCTTGCGGGAGTATAAGTAATGCGAGGCTCAGGAGAGATCATTAGTCCAGCAGAGGAACTTAAGAATAATAGGACTCTTTGTTATCGTCCCTGGTCGCTGTGCTTCTTAGGTAGTCTTACGAGGTCCCGCTGATGGAACGAGAACAAAGCACAAAGCAAGGAGTGATGAGGCGCCGCCGTTTAAAAAGGAACCATTTGTGCAGAGTCTGGTGGAGAGCGCTGGCTTGCCTCTCTACCTCCCGCTATGATCGCCTTACCCAGCGCACCAACAGTAGTGGGGTGAGGTGGGTCTCTTATCGCCATGGTGAACGATTCTCAAACATTTTCATCTCTCTCTCTCTCTCTCTCTCTCTCTCTCTCTCTCTCTCTCTCTCTCTCTCTCATATTCAGCACTCTTTGAAGTTATTGTTGCTGTGAAAGACGGAAAAGTAAAATAAACACAAAATAATTACTAGAAATGCTTAAAGTCATTCAGACTAATGGAAGCAAATATATGTGACCAATGTGTTGAATAATTGGGCGTTGCTGGAGTGGAAACAAAGAAGCAGGAAGTAGGAACTGGGAACACATAAAGAGTGGCTGTCAGAGGCCAAATAATCAACCCCGTGCACTCATTTCCACCGTGCCTTGTGTGCTTTCTCCCTTGATCTTGCTTAAATCCTCTGATCCCCCACCACCAATGTTCCTGTCAGTCTCCCTGCAAAACACGACGGGCGACAGACTCCAAACAGATCAAATGACGTAATTAAGACTCGGGATAGAAAAAAAAGTGCTTAAGGCAGAAGTGAATGTATGAAGGTTGAAGTTGAAGATCCTGCGATGTCTGACGGCGGGCGGTTCTTCATCCATCTTTTGTCCCGCGTCTAGACAAAACACTCGCCAGCAAACGTGAAGAAGTGGAAAGCAAGAGAGAGAGAGAGAGAGAGAGAGAGAAAAGTCACGTTTAAAGTCCCGCTTAATTCTTTACTGACGGAAATTTGCTTTGATGTTTTATTTTTTTAGGAGTTACTTTGAAGATACAAACGACCACTTGACATTCGCGGGGACGTAACGACCTTCAAACAACGACTTGGAGGGTCATGAAAGCACTTGGGTGATGCCATTAACTACCTGCGTGTTTTTAAATGTCACGACTCATTTACCTGCAAGTCCAACGAATTTATTCAACGGAGTCCTGAAGTTAGAAGGAAAAAAAGGAAAAGGATAAGAGAACAAAAAGTGAATACGAGGAAAATGGTATGAGAGAGAGAGAGAGAGAGAGAGAGAGAGAGAGAGAGAGGAGGGGTGACAACAAAAGACCTAGATTTCCTTTCAAACGACTCTACTCTCAAAACCAAAACCACAATCATGTTTTTTTTTTCCTCCTCTATTCCCTCCTTTCTTCCTTCCTTCCTTTCTTCTTTCCTTTTTTTCTGTCACTCCCTCTTCCATTTTTCAGACACCTCTCCCTCTCCCTCTCCCTCTGTTTCATTTTACTTTCCTCTCTCTCTCTCTCTCTCTCTCTCTCTCTCTCTCTCTCTCTCTCTCTCTCTCTCTCTCTCTCTCTCTCTCTCATCTCAGCAACTATCTGTCTATTTTTTTCTTTTTCCTTTCTTTTCTTTGCTTCCTTTTCGCTTCCCTTTCCAATGTTAGCTAGGCCAGATTTTGCTACTCTCTCTCTCTCTCTCTCTCTCTCTCTCTCTCTCTCTCTCTCTCTCTCTCTCTCTCTCTCTCTCTCTTGGTCTGTAACACACAAAGTTTCCTCCATTATCCTCCTCTTCCTCTTTTTTTTCTTAATTTCGTTTTAATTCAATGACCTTTTTCTTTTCCTTTAGTTCTTTTCGTGTGTGTGTGTGTGTGTGTGTGTGTGTGTGTGTGTGTGTGTGTGTGTGTGTGTGTGTGTGTGTGTGTGTTTGTGAGTCTTTATATTTCTCCTACAATGCAAATTTCCCACGTATTGTCCAGCTAAGTTTTAATTTGATGGATTTTTTTTTATATATTTTTTCCACCCTGTAAAATAAAAGTGAAGATAATGACATACCAAAGTTTGAATGTTCATGATACGCTTTTGTAATTAGACGTCTGGTAATTAAATATATATACATGCATTAGAGAGAACTCCCCCACCTTCCTCTTTTTGTCTTCTCCCTTCCTTGCCTCGTGTGTGTGTGTGTGTGTGTGTGTGTGTGTGTGTGTGTGTGTGTGTGTGTGTGTGTGTGTGTGTGTGTGAGTGTCTGAGAGAGAGAGAGAGAGAGAAGCTTTGTTCTCTCCTGAAGGTTATTTTTAAGAGACTGAGAAATAATTAGTCAGGTTTTTAATAGTCTCTCTCTCTCTCTCTCTCTCTCTCTCTCTCTCTCTCTCTCTCTCTCTCTCTCTCTCTCTCTCTCTCTCTCTCTCTCTCATTACTGCTGGAATAATTTTTCAACTCATTACTGAATACGTATTACTCTTTCAACTTATTATTAGAATTAGGAAAAAGCTCTTGAAAAAATAACCCATTAATTCCACTGCGGGAGTAAGCTTAGTATTGGAGAGATGGGACGTGGGTTTTTACTCTTTATTCTCCTATTTTGTCTTGTTTTTCTTTTCTTTTATTTTATTTTCTTTTTATTTTATTTTTATTTTTTTTTCTTTTTGAGAATACTTTTTTTTTATACCATGTGGGCTTTTCACGGGAATTTATGGGCTAAAGGGGATACTTTTTAGGGTATCTCCTATTTCAAAGCCCACCCGCTAGGAATCCGTTGCCCCAGTGAGGAAGCCCAACTTACACTCGGACCGTGGACAGGATTCGAACCCGTGCACTTTTCGTTTTCGTTTTCTTTTTATTTTAGAATACTGATCCAAAATCCTGAGAAATGAATCTGTGGTGAAATGTTCCTTCTGCTCTCGTTTGAACAATGGACAATTGACTCTGACCTTTAACTTCACTTCGGGTCAGTCGCTCCATCACTTTTTCCTTTCTGTTTTGCATTTTCATATGTGACATGCAAATCATTTCCATTGGCGCGTCGGGTGCATTTTTTTCATTTCCTTTCCTTTTTTCCCTATTTGAGGGAATGAAAATTGGAGAAGAAAACTCCAATTTTCATTCCCTCTCGTGATATTTGGTCAGTTTTTCTCTTTATCTTCTTTATTCCGTCACTCGTCGATGGTCGGACTCTTTTTTGTTATTTTTACGTCCCTTTTTTCCTTTGTAAATTATATCTATTGACGTGGCTGCTGTTTTTCCCTTTTTTTCACTTTTTTTCTCTCCCTCGTGGCATTTGGTCATGTGTTTCTTTTACTGTCACTCGTCAATAGATGTATGCTTTTTTCCCTATATTTATCCTTTTTTTATCCCTGTTTTTCCTTTTCAGTCACTTTTTCCCTTGTTTTGTCATTTTTTTTTTTTTATCTCCCTCGCTGCATTTGGTCATGTGTTTATTTTACGCTGTCACTCGTCGATGGCTGCATGTTTTTTTTTTCTTCTATTTTTCTGTACATATTTGTTTCTGTATGCTTGTTTTCCCACCCCTCTCACCCTCTGGCTGGCTCTGCATCGTGTAAATGGCTGCTCTTTATTTTGTATATCTACAGGTGACCATCCACGTAATTTACTTTGTGCATCGGTATGAGAGCGTTTCCATTCAGGTCATATTTTCGCATCCATTACTGTTTGTCATTCCATATGCTTATCTACACGCGTCCGTACACTTGTTCAACCCTTTCATTACTGGGACGCATTTTTACCATGATTTTTTTGGGTATGATTAAACGATTTTATTTACATTAGGAAGAGTTTATGAAGATTTATGACCAGAATCTTCACTATTTTAATCCCCACATAAGTTTGTGAAGCTGTATAAGATCACTAAATAGTAAGCAGAATGAATATGAAAACGCGTCATAACATCTGAAGGGATTAACCATAGGATATGTGCCAGTCCGTGTTTGCTTTACATGCTTCCCCTCCTCTTTTCACATTTTTTGCATTCATTTTACCAATCACAGAAAGAAGAGTGTCATTTTTCCAGCATTTCTTTATTCCAGATAGGCACATGCACACGTTGTTAATCCTTGTCAGGTGATATGAACGCGACTCTAGTTTATTTTCTCCCTTTATTCCATCTTTTGCTCCGTCAGTCAGTGAGAACAAGGCGGTACATTTTTTTTTTTTTTCTATTTTTCTATATGATGTAATGTAAACTCCATCTATTTGTCGTGTACCGTTGCTCCTATACTGTTAATCTCTCTCTCTCTCTCTCTCTCTCTCTCTCTCTCTCTCTCTCTCTCTCTCTCTCTCTCTCTCTCTCTCTCTCTCTCTGCACCTCCCGCGCAACCACATTATCTTATGTGTTTATCTTGTCATCTTCAGTTCCCGCTTCGCTTGTCTTGTTATTAATCCCTCTTCACATTCCTTGCCTTCCATTTCCTCCGCATTAGTCATCAGGTTGCCAGCTTCTACCTCCTCTTCCTTCTCTTCTTTTTCTTCTTCATCGCTTTCTCTCATTTTCATTCCTTTCTTCCTCATCTTTCTCCTTCTCCTTCATCCTAATCCTTCTCTCTCTCTCTCTCTCTCTCTCTCTCTCTCTCTCTCTCTCTCTCTCTCTCTCTCTCTCTCTCTCTCTCTCCTCCTTTGGTCTATTTATCTGTATTTTCTTCATCTGTCATTGTCTTTCCAGCCTCCACTTCTCTCTCTCTCTCTCTCTCTCTCTCTCTCTCTCTCTCTCTCTCTCTCTCTCTCTCATCTGGCAAGAAAAGAAAATGGATTTCCGAGGATTAATCAGCGGAAAATGAAGAGGAAATGTGACTCTTGCCTCTTCCTTTGCTACTTCTCTCACTCGCTCCTTGTCTTTCCTTCATCACGCGGGAAAGTTGTAAAAATTCCCAAACGACCTAATAAATCTTCTTTTTACTATGGTCCCCCCTCCTCTCCATCACCTTCCTCGTTTTCTTCCGCTACTGTTGTTTTCTCGTTCTTCCTTCAGTGAGAGCTGAGTGTTAGAAATGAACTGGGAACACTGCAGTAATGATCTTCCATTTTGTTTTCGTTTTCTTTTCTTTTTCTCACTCCATTTCGTAGTTTCTTATGCTCTTATTTCCATTCTTGCTTCAGTCTTTGCGCTTCTTTAAATGATCACACACACACACACACACACACACACACACACACACACACACACACACACACACACACACACACACCTCACCTTTAACCACCACCACCACTACCACCACCACCGTGACCTACGTTAACACAACCAAATGAATAAACCAAGGGAAATTGTGAAGAACAGAGGAAAGAAGGAAGCATAAAATGGAGCAAATCTTTTTTTGGCACATTTCACTTTCCGTTTCCTTCTTCTACTACATTAATGATCTTTTATGTCCTTTTCTTTTCTTTTCTTTTCTTTTCCTCTCTCCATTTCGTAGTCTCTTGTATTCTTATTCCCTTCTTCCTTCAGTCTTTACGCTTCCTTAAATGAGTTGAGTGTTAGAAAATAAATGGAGACACTATAGTAACGTTCTTCTATGCTGTTCTCTTTTCTTTCCCTCACTTTCGTAGTTTCTTTCTTCCTATATTGTATTCAGAAAGTTCAATTAATGTGGAAACTTGACGTTGTTTTCATGTACTTATTGGTTTGCTTTTTTTTTGTGGTTTTGAGGGTTTTTTAGTTGATTTTTTTTTTTTTTTTTTTTATTTCGTGTGTTTTTGGATATTTTTTGTTGATTTCGTGTTTTTTTTTCGTTGATTTCGTGTGTTTTTGGGATTTTTGGGTTGATTTCGTGTTTTGTTTTTTGGAGGGGGGGGTTTGGTTCATTTCGTGTGTTTTGGGGGTTTTTAGTTGATTTTGTGTGCTTTTGGGGGTTTTTGGTTGATTTCGTGCGTTTTTGAGGGGTTTCATTTGATTTTGTGAGTGTTTTCGGGTTTTATTTGATTTTGTGTGTGTTTTGGGGTTTCTGATTGATTTCGTGTGTTTATTTAGGGTTTCTGATTAATTTCGTGTGTATATTTTGGGTTTTGCTGATTTCGTTTGTGTATTTTGGGTTTTTGGTTGATTTAGTATGTTTTTGAGGCTTTTTTGTAGTTTTTTTGGTTGAATTCGTGTGTTTTGGTGGTTTTTTATTAATTTCATGTATTTATTTTGGGTCTGGTTGGCTTCATGTGTTGATTTTGTGTGTCTATTGGTTTGCTTTTTTGTTGTTGGTTTTTTTTTTTTTTTTTTTTTTTTTTTTTTTGCTTTTTTTCAGTTTCAATGTTTGGCGGAAGTTCGAAAGATCTGCACATTTCGCATTGTTCGCATTGTTTCTGTTTGTCTTTCCTCTCTCGGTCTTTCCCGTGTAGTAAAATATTTAGAACGTGTTCGGAAAAATGTGAAAATACTGCTTTGTTTTCGTTATTCCTTCACTCTCAGTTGCTTGTTTTGTGATACGTAGTGCATGTGCAAGGAAAACAATAAAGCACGGTGTTGTTTTGCGTGCGTGCCACCTACTTACCGCTATTGTTTATAGTGTCGTGTAGCGAATACCCGAAAAAAAATATAGAAAGACGATATTGTTTTCACTCATACCTTCTCCTTGCAGTTCATATGTGTGGCTGATATTCGAAAAAAATATGAAAACACAGTATTGTTTTCGTTCATAGCCTTTCTTTTTGAATAATAATATATAGCGGATATCCGAAAAAATATAAATATAGAAAGAGGTTATTGTTTTCGCTCATACCTCCTCCTTGCAGGTCATATGTGTGGCAAATATGGGAACACAGTATTGTTTTCGTTCATAGCCCTTCCTTATGAATAACAATGTATAACGAATGTCAAAAAACAGTTAAACACAATCAAATCAAGTAAACGGTCTCAAATGAACCACAGACTTACTTTTCCTTCCCTCACGTCAATAAAACCTTGCCTGTCACGAACCAAATATCAGACAAGGATGAAATATTAACTCTGTAACAATGAAACATTCCTATTATATCAAGGAAACGGTCTCAGATGAATCATAGACTTACTTTTCCTTCCCTTGCGTCAATAAGAGCTCGCCTGTCCCGAAGCTAATGCCAGACAAGGAAGAAATATTAACTTTGTACCTTCCATTGTAGGCTGATTAACCCGTGTGTTGCGTGGGAAGGACCTGGTGGCTGGGAGATGGATAGTAGGTTAAGTTAGGTGAGGTTAAATTAGGTTAGGTTAGGTTAGGTAAGGAAGAAATATCAACTTTGTACTTCCATTGTGTTGTGATCGACCCATGAGTTGGCAGATGGATGAGTGGTAACCCTGGCGACGGTCTTCACTTCTGGCCCGTGCAAGGAAAGACAGGGACGATGGGAGATGGACTTCCGCGTGCATAGTTGTCTCAAGAAGTAAAATCATGCCTTGCACTATATTCCGTGGTATTTATTCTTGGGACTCCTGTACTTCGGTTTACAACAGAAACTCCGGCAATATTTTCAGCATTTCTTCCTATACGCTGAGTCAGAACAACACAATTTTTGGTAAGGACACTTTTATGTATGACTGGACATTATTAACCATGATGCGCTTTAATATTCATTCTGCTTACTACTTGGCAACTTTACACAGCTTCACAAACTGATATGGGGATTAGAATAGTGAAGACTTTGGCCATTAATCTTGTGATCTCCATAGACCCTCCCTAATGTCAATAAAATCATCTAATAACATAAAAAAAAATTTATGAAAATGCGTTCCAGTACAAAAGGGACTAATTTCTATTCTACTTTTCCGCAACGTGACAGGAAGGCGACAGACCACCAAACAGTCCATACCGAGCATTAATTCTATAGAAAACAGTTATCTTAATTCAGAAATTCAATGAGTTAACTCCCTCTTTAGTGATGGTAAGTGGAAGGGAAAAGGTAAACTCCACAACCTGACACTTAAGGAAAAGAGAGTTAGTTAAGAGACACTCAGACTTAATTTCGACATGTTAACAGTTTTATTCATTCTAATTATAATCTTATTTACGTCTTAAGTGTCATTGGTAGTAACATTTTATTTTGTATCATGTTTTATTTATCTATTTCGTTATCTCTCTCTCTCTCTCTCTCTCTCTCTCTCTCTCTCTCTCTCTCTCTCTCTCTCTCTCTCTCTCTCTCTCTCTCTCTCTCTCTCTCTCTCTCTCTCTCTCTCTCTCTCTCTCTCACGTGCGTTCATCGAGAGGGAAAATCAACACTCAGAGGAGAATATTGGTTCACACTTCCATCTGTCTCTTTCATCCTGTCCTGAGAGAGAGAGAGAGAGAGAGAGAGAGAGTTGAGTGATGTGTGTGTGTGTGTCAATGTGTGCGTGTGTGTGTGTGTGTGTGTGTGTGTGTGTGTGTGTGTGACAGATGATGATGTATTTCATTTGTAATTCATCATTCAATTTTTTTTGTCAT
>NC_059296.1:5355000-5362500 GCF_017591435.1 Portunus trituberculatus
TATGTTAAAAGAGAAGAAGAGAGAGAGAAAAGGAGAGAAATAAGGAAAGAAAACAGCGGAGATAGATAAAAGCAATTCAAAATGAGAAAAGGAAACATAAACGAAAAAGGAGAGAGAGAATATTAAACAGGGAAGAAAAGAGAGAGGATAAAGCGAGGAAGGGGTGGAGAAAAAAAAGACAGAGGAAAGGAGAGACATGCGAGGGAGAATTGGAAACATGGATTGCCAGTGACAGGGAGCATCACACTAAATCCTCGCCTATGCTGGGAAACTTAACAGAGGAATCTTTTTGGTGCTTCCGAGAAATCCTGTAACTGCTGCACAAGACCGGAGTGGCGTCCATCTAGCGGTGTCTCTCCCTTCCTCCCATCCCAGCACGCCTTTCCAAGATGCTCCCCTCCCGTTCACTATTACGCAACCTAACTTATGTCTCCATTTCATTGTTGTCTGTCTTAGTTTATCCTCTTCCATGTCCACCCATCGTTGTCTGGCCCTCCCATCCCCGCATACCTTTCCGACCTCTTCTTCTTCACTATTAACTAAACTAACTCTTATGTCCCCATTCCATTGTTGTCTTTCTTAGTTTACCCTCTTCCATGTCCACCCATTGTTTTTTATCTCCCCCCACCATCCCTGTCCGCCCTTCCAGCCTCCCCTCTTCTATTACGCGAGCTAACTTATATCCCCATTTCATTGTTGTCTTTCTTAGTTTTCCCTCTTCTATGTCTCCCCTTCATTCACATACACGCTCTCTCAATGCTATCAACGCTGTCCACTTCCACCCTTGTCGCCCATCAGCGCTCTCTCTCTCTTCCTCATAGTACAGGTCGGATTGTCAACCCTTGTTCTTTCATCTCCCACATATCCATTTACACTGTCCCCTTAAGTTTGCACACGTTCCGTCAGTGTTGTCTTGTTCACTTCTAGATTTCCCTTCAACACTCTTCTTTCCACCTTGACCATCAGTTCTCCTTCATCCCTTCACGTCTCCTGACTCTTGCTCTTTCATCTCCCACATATCCATTTGCACTGTCCCCTTAAGTTTACACGTCCCGTCAGTGTTGTCTTATTCACTCCTGGACTTCTCTTCAACGCTGTTCCTTCCACCTTGACCATCAGTTCCCCGTTCATCACTTCATGTCTCCTCAGCACTGTGTCTTTAACGCCTACGCATCCACCAGCGCTGTTCGTTTCATCATCACTCGTCTCTTCAATACTGCTCCCTTCACCTCTATACATTGATCATCTGCTCTTTTCCCTTCGTCTCTTCGTGTCTCCTCTCTTTAACCCCTTTAGTTCTATAACACGTTTTCAACATTTGGTGATTTTATACAGCTTCAGAGACTTAAGTGAGGGTTAAAATGGTAAAGACTCTGGTCATTAATCTTCTGACCTCCATAAACCCTTCCTAATGTAAATACGATAGTCTAATCGTACCCAAAACTCAAGGTAAAATGCGTCGTAGTACTGATGAGGAGGTTAACATCTACACATCAACCAACGCTGCTCCTTTCATCACCACTCGTCCCTTCAACGCTACTACTCCTTTCACCTCTATAAAATCTGCCCATCACCGTTCCTCCCTTCATCCTTTGTTAGTGTTAATTGGTTTCTAGCAAGGGGCTGGCGGTGTTCAGAATAAGCTTTTCCTCGTGATAGTGAAATGATAGAGACAATTTGTTACGGTAATTAAGTGATGAAGTTAGGTAATCCTCGCGGCTCTGAAGTATTTATGGACGTAATTAATCACTGAAATGTGCTCGTAATTCACATTTGTTCGTGTTTTTTTTTTTTTTACCGGAGTTTTTAATGAGTGTAATAATGCGTGTTAGAATGAGTTGATAGTCTTGAAACTCTGAGACGGGCAGACATACAGACACGAAGACAGACTGACTGAGATATGCAGATATGAAGACAGACATATAGAGAGATAGATAAGACAGACTAATAAAGGCAGAGACAGACACACAAAAGAAAAAGACACACATACAGACAACGAGTAAGCGAGTCGAGGCTGTCAGTCTGTCGATATAAAATGCACACGACAAACAGCGGTCATTGAGTTTAGGAAGACTTCATTGGCGCGGAGAGACTAGAAACTCGTGACACTGATGAAGATGAATGGTGATGAACGAGTATGGTGGTGGTGGTGGTGGTAGTGGTAGTGGTAGTGGTGGTGGTGGTGGTGGTGGTGGTGGTGGTGGTGGCGATGGTGATGATGGTGCATTTCATTATCACATATGTCCTGACACTCTCTCTCTCTCTCTCTCTCTCTCTCTCTCTCTCTCTCTCTCTCTCTCTCTCTCTCTCCCTCGTGCACTTTCTTAATTACCAATCATCCACGAGTCCCCAGCTAAGGAAATAGAAGCAGTTTGTCATTAAAACTTTACCTGAGGCTTCCATTAACACCTGAGGAATTGCAATTTTGCCAAGAGGTCCCGTTTATCAACATTGTCTCATATACTTTTCCCTCCTACGAATTCTTGCCTTTACTCAGCCATATAGACTTAGATTACAAAACGCTACGACTCTTTTTCTTTACCTTTGACTTTTTCTATAGCAATCTCAATCCCGTCAGCGTGAGGAGAGTTTGCTGGCGTGTTTGTGCTATTGGCGGAATCTTCCCAGTGTTCGGTGGACTATGAATATTAACGTGGCACTTCCATTACCTCTATACCCACGCGCTGTGTCCTGTCAGCTTCCCTCACGCGCTCGTCTCTCGTCCCTATTCATCTCGCTGGATTTATTGTTGGCCATGCAGATTCAGATGGCTGTCTGGTTCTGGCTTGAGATGTGAGCTTATTGTGTGTGTGTGTGTGTGTGTGTGTGTGTGTGTGTGTGTGTGTGTGTGTGTGTGTTTGTGTTTGTGTTTGTGTGTTTTCCATTACATGCATACTAAATCTCTGTTCTTGAATGATTGAATTTGTATACTGTCATATTATTCATGCGCAGATGTGTGTGTGTGTGTGTGTGTGTGTGTGTGTGTGTGTGTGTGTGTGTGTGTGTGTGTGTGTGTGTGTGTGTGTGTGTGTGTTCATGTGTGTGTGTTGCCTCACTTTCATTTTACTAACAGCACGTTTATCTCTCTTCACTCAAGGTCGCTGGAAGTTGTGGGAGGAAGAAAAAGAGGATCACACACACACACACACACACACACACACACACACACACACACACACACACACACACCTACCAAGACCTCCAGCGCTGACCCTCTCAACCCAACGGACCGAGACGAGGAATGACATACAAGAGGCGGCAGGTAAATTCTAGCAACACGTGGGGTGAGAACCAATGTCTGTAATACTATACAGCCTGAAGACCCATAGAAAACGAGAACCTTTCCCCCTTGACATGCTGGAACAAGTGAGTGGCGACGTGGTTTATTCCCCCGTGTGAGCTCAAGTTCCTCTCTCTTCTCGACCTCCTGGCACCTCTACCACCACCACCACCACCACCACCACAGCCTTCATATCGTTCACCATGCTACCCCGTGTCCTACTCCTCGCTCTGATTCTCACGCCAGCTTCCACCCAAGACCTCTCACGGCACAGGTACGTTGGTGAATGTTGTTCGTGCACGTCTGAGTGTTATAAAGAGAGACAGAGACAGGTAGTTTACAGTGAGGGACTTTATGGTGTATCGTCGTTGTATTGCAGTTGGTGTACACTGTGTCGCGTTTCGTGCTTTGTCTTGTGCTGTGTGTTACCGTTGCTTGTTTGTCGTGTTGGAAAGTGGTGATGGCAGTGGTGGCTGGAAAGTTAGTGGGGTCTTCGATGCATAGAAAGGACCCGCTAACGCACACAAACTCACTAACACACACACACACACAGAGAGAGAGAGAGAGAGAGAGAGAGAGAGAGAGAGAGAGAGAGAGAGAGACAGACAGACAGACAGACAGACAGACAGGCAGACGGAGAGACAGATAGAGAACCAAGTCGATTTTTCAGAGGTAAGAATGATAAAGATAATGATAATGATGATGATAATGAGATAGAATATTACAAAAGTTTCGCTCATGCAACACTGATTCATGATAACTTAATCTGAAGCTTCGGTCTGTTTGCTCGGACTGGTATTCTCTCTCTCTCTCTCTCTCTCTCTCTCTCTCTCTCTCTCTCTCTCTCTCTCTCTCATAAAGTATTGTATGGGAATTTTTTTTTATTTTGAAGGTTTTTTGTTTGTAGAATTTCTAGTTATAAAGCTTCTATCTATAAAGACTTTTTTCCATTATTAAATTGGCAGCGTCATATAAATCCACTACACACTCTCTCTCTCTCTCTCTCTCTCTCTCTCTCTCTCTCTCTCTCTCTCTCTCTCTCTCTCTCTCTCTCTCTCTCTCTCAAAGCGGCATCCAATCAGTAAATCAAGTATTCTTTTTTTCTTTCTGTCCTCTGCCTGTGTGTCAATCCGTCAGTTCGTCTGTCTGGCTGCCAGTTATCATTAATGTCATTTGGTCAATCTGCATATCAGTATTTGGCTTTTATATGTCAAAGCGCGCACCATTTTTTTCCTTTAGTTTTTATTCCTCCACAGTTTGGAGTTAAAAAGTCTATGATATTTCTGTTTCTCTCAATCCATGGACTCTGAGACTGAAGGGCATCTGGGTGGCTTTGTGGTGACATCTTTGGTTGATGGGGATATTAGTATTACCACGATAGGACCAGGATAAAGCCAAAAATAATGTGTTTAAGCTTAATAAATTCAGGTTTAGGAAAGAAATATTAAGGTACTGGTTCTTTAACTGAGTGGTAGATGAATGGAATAGCCTCAGTAATCATGTTGTTGGTGCGGAGTTAATAAGGAGCTTTAAAAGAAGATTAGACAAATTTATGGATGGGGATGATAGATGGAATTCAGTGGCTTTGTTCATACAGGGACTACCACGTGTAGGCCTGACAGACTCTTGTGGCTTCCCTCTTTTTCTTATGTTATGTTCGACTCCCGCTCGGCCCTTCATTGTTTCAGGGTAAAAATATTCTGTGTCATTATGATCTATCTTCACAAGCAGTTTTGGCATCATCTTGCATATTGTCTGTACTGTGTGTGAAGTTTTTAATCCTTTCACTGCTAGACAACGTTCTTTTGATCATCTGCAACATTTTAGGCACTCGGTTTCGTATAAGTCTCTCATTTAGTTCCGTAGCATATAAAAGACACGGTTAACCTAACCTAAGCTAGTCTAGCCTGACCTCACCTTCTCTTCTCTTTCATCTTCCGTATAAATGCAAACATTATTCCTTACTACTGCTCTGAATATAGCAAAGAGCCGCGGTGTAAGTGATCGGGAGAAGTCGTCTTGATAGAAGAAGGAAAGACACAGACACAAACATACAGATTCCTTAGTAATGCTACAGTAATGAATAAAGGTGTAAATTAGTCTGGTGAGGATTAGGACGAGCAGGGCACTTTACACAGTCTGTCTCATTGTTATTCTTACACGGCTTAATTAAAAGACAGCTGTGAGACCCCGACACGTGGCTGACCTTTTGGGGGGAGATAAATGATTTTGCTGTCGCCTGCCACCCGAAACACCAGCCAGGCGGAGACGTGGGTGAGGGGGCCCTGGAGGGTAGTGGAGGTATACTCCAGGAGCTAATACTGAAAAGAAGGAAGAAAAATTGCGGCCAAGATAGCACACTGCTTGTCTTCATAAGTTATCTTTTTTGCTGTGGATCGTAACTCATATCTAGATTCATGAAGGCAGGTCTTAAGAACGAGGCTTTATTTTCGGTAGGGATTTATGTTGGTGAGTGTGAGGAGTGTTGAGGATGTATTGTCCTCAAGTCAACTTTGTGCTGCTATGAAACACTAATGATCTTCAGGAGAGGAAGCATTTTTACTCTCTGGCTTTTAACCGGGTTTTTCTGAAATGCTATCGTAACAAGCAAGAGATGAATGCAATGTATCTTGAAGTTGCTTTAGCATTTTTTACAGCAGCAGTTCTCTCTGGTTTTTTGACAGGGTTGTTTTGAAATGCCATCGTAGTAAGCAAGAGATGGATGCAATATACGTCTTCAAGTGGATCTAGCACTGCTAATAAACACTAAAAATACATCAGAAAGAAAGTATTTTATTGAGTTTACCATGGATCTTTTAATTGACGGCCCATTACAGTGAACCCTTAGCAAAGATAGAAAGACAGGCATCAGCTTTTCAAATGAGTGGTCAATCACCCAGCTAACAATCACTGAGCACAGCATAGGGAACCACCGTCACTCAGCAGAGGAATGAATGAAGGAGGGAGGGAAAGAGTGTTGCCAAGTTAATTAACATGCAGGAAAGTGATCATATGGCAGGAAATCATAAAAATTCTATACGAACACGCAATCAAGAGAGAGAGAGAGAGAGAGAGAGAGAGAGAGAGAGAGACCCCATCAACACGAACACAACATGCTGATATTCCATCCCTCTTAAGAGGAATTTCAACACCGGTTCACGCAAAGACAATAAGCGTCACACGAAATGCAAAGACTCCACGTTTTGGGAAATTGTCTGTGCAGTTTTACGGGATTAAACTTCCTGGGAGGCGCGGCAGGGGGATCGTTTGGGAGAGCAGCAGCTAGCAAGGACACTCGGCAACAGGTGGAGCCACGCAGCACGACGGGGAGGAGAGTGGGAGGTGGAGGATGGTGGGTGGATGATGGAGGGAGGGTGTGTGAACGCTGCCGCCTCCATCCTGTAGGCGGCTGGAGAGATAGAAAACGGAAGACTGTTTTAGCTCTCTCTCTCTCTCTCTCTCTCTCTCTCTCTCTCTCTCTCTCTCTCTCTCTCATTACGACTGTTTCTAAAGCGACAGAGATGATTAACCGGTTCTCAAGAGTGTTTCCCCTACTAATAACGGAGAAATCTTGTTAATTTGTCACTGAAGCTAATCCCGTGCAACTTCATCTGCATAGAGCTATTTGAGAGTGGTCATGGGGGCAGCATAGAAGCGTTTCGGAGAGTGGTTCATTGTTTCTCTCTCTCTCTCTCTCTCTCTCTCTCTCTCTCTCTCTCTCTCTCTCTCTCTCTCTCTCTCTCTCTCTCTCTCTCTCTCTCTGTGTGTGTGTGTGTGTGTGTTCATTAGGCTGGGGTTTGTTGAAGCTATTAACAAACCATAACATTTGTTTTCCTCTGTCAGCATTCAGTCATAACACCAAATACAAACATAATTACTGGAACACATTTATGCATAGTGAATCTCATCCTGCTATTTAATTATCATCAGTTTTAATGGATTTTTATTTGTCCCCGCGAGTGCCACCAGCCGATGCCATGCACAGCGTTTAGCGGCGCAGCGTAATCACTGTTAGCGAAATGTACGACGCTGTTGTTTATTGCACAGGAGGTAACAGTGCACGTAATCACAACGCGAGCTTATTTCTTCCCCCACGTGAATCTGTCTGTGTATTGAACCTAAACGTGCACGAATTGTAATGCGTTTTAGCTCCATCTGTTTCTTTCCCAACGGTCTCTGTGTGCTTCTTTTCATCGTTCATGCTTCTGCCAACATCCTTC
>NC_059296.1:5367500-5470000 GCF_017591435.1 Portunus trituberculatus
GTGTGTGTGTGTGTGTGTGTGTGCGTGTGCGTTTAGGATTTTTGTGTGAAATTGCTTGATTTGCTTTAGGCTTTGTATAAATGGACGTCTTATGTGTTTCATGTTTTATTATGTTTTAAGCCATTGACAAGCTCTTATAGAAAAACATTTTGATGTGCCATACCTTCCAAGTCCTCCTGTATAACTAATATTTGGTTTTGGTCAATAAATACCTATCTATCTATCTCTCTATCTGTGTGTGTGTGTCCCATTTATGTACAACCGAACGGCGATTCGAATTCACCTTTAGCAAACAAACGTGTTGACTCCCTAAAGAATAATATTGTCCTAGCGGCCGAATCCACCAGGCATCGTTGTTGTCCCTAGCGTGGTGTGAGTGGAGGCGACGAGGGGTGACATTCAGAAGTGAGGGCGCCCTAGAGGTCGATTCGAGGCTGCTGATGGCTGAAGTAATGGTCTCTTCCTATGTATTCCAAGGCCATTAGGTGTCTGAAGTATTCCTGGCTGTGGATACACAATTTCTGGCTTCGAGTTACACGTTTCCTGCTTTTCCACACGGTTGCTCTCCATTCCCCGTGCATCGTTCATGGTGTTTGTGTTCTGTCTCTGCCTCCTCGCTGTGATCCATGACCTGTATACTGAAACACTTCGCTCTTTCACCATCACTACTTTCTAAAGGGTTTCCGGTAAATTGCTCGAAATCGATTGCGCGAAAGTAAAATGCTCGAAGTTTATTGCTTGTAAAATATATTGTCAATTTATCAATTGGTCGAAAGGCAGATTGCTGGAAAATAGTGCTTTGATGAGAAATGTTGGTCACAGCAAAGTAGTTTAGGGGAAGAGAGAGAGAGAGAGAGAGAGAGAGAGAGAGAGAGAGAGAGAGAGAGAGAGAGAGAGAGAGAGAGAGAGAGAGAGCGGAGGAAAGGAAAAAAGCTAACATGTATGCAGTATCTCATAAAGACTGTCTCTGTCTCTGTCTTTGTCTCTCGTGTCTCTGGTGTCTCTGTCTCTGGTGTCTCTGTCTCTGGTGTCTCTGTCTCTGTCTCTGTCTCTTGTCTCTGTCTGTCTCTGTCTGTCTATGTTTCTGTCTGTCTCTGTCTCTGTTTGCTGTCAACACCCACCACTACCACCACCGCCGCCGAGTCGTGTCCGCCACACCACCCAACACAGACGCCACTGTCAACAAGAGCAGCGCGCACGCAACACAGCCCCAGACACCAACAAACACACCAAATACAGTAACAATAACGGTATTAGCAACGTGAACAGTCTGAAAGTACTGAGGGAGCGCAAAAGGAAGGTGTGAAAAAGTGTTCAGTGCGGCCGTAGAGTTAGTGAAACGCGGGAGTGTTGTCCGTAGAGTTTAGGCGCGTGATGCAAATTTCGGTGGGATTTTTTTCTTTGTATCTTTCTCGATTCAGTTTTTTTTTTTTTTTTAAGTAATATGGATTGTTGGTTTTTGAGGTTTGATTTGTTTTCTTTTTCATTCATTCATACATACTTAAGTACATACATACATACTTACATACATACGCGCGTGTACAGTGGTAGTGATGATAAAACAGTTTCCGATATGTATTTGTCTGGTAACTGATACGATTCACATTATTTTCTGGTTTGTTTTACTTCCCTTCTTACACACGCATAGAATGATGGTGATGATGATGATGATAATAACGATAATAATAATAATAATAATAATAATAATAATAATAATAATAATAATAACAGATAACGATATCAATAATATCAATAATAATAATATAATAATAATAATAATAATAATAATAATAATAATAATAATAATAATAGATAGATACATAGATAGGTAGGTAGATAGATAGATAGATAGATGAGTTAGCATTTGGTTGATGGAAGTAATTGAAATCTTATGGCGTCTTATTGTTTAATCCAGTAAATTTACATCAATATACAATTAATCCTTAACTAATTACGCTGAAGGTTTCTTGTTAAACTCTCATTATAATCTTACAAACGCCACTGGAAATACTAATAATACCCAATACAGTTAGTTATAAAACCGAGTCCTTGTTGTATTTCACTAGAACTGCTCATAAGTGATTGAGAAACCGTAACAGCATCCACGACACTGGTTTAAACTACCACATACATCCTCCACAAAGTCACAACAATATCCACCACAACCACTCGTACGTGATTTTAAACTATCACATACATCCTCAAAGTTACAACAATATCCACTACAGTCTGTTAAAAGTTAGTTGAGGTATAGCACCGGTGAACTATGCATACGTGACTAAAACCCGTAATAGCATCCACTACACTGGTTGAACTATCACATACATCCCCTCAAAGTCACAACAACCACAATCTGCTAAAAGCTAGTTGAGGTAGAGCACCGATGAATTTGGTCTTTTCCTCCCTTTCACCACCAAACATGCAGCCACTGTTTAACCTTTTACTCGTGGCGTGATGGGAGTAAATTTACTCGTGGCGTGATGGGAGTAAATTAAAAACTCAAACATAACATTTTCACCGCGCTGTGGTGTCCAGGATTCACCACCAGGCTTCATTAATACTGCGACATCCATCACCACCCTTTGCTGCCCTGAACGTAAATTGAGGGGAGCATTTATTGTGTGGATACTACTACTACTACTATTACCACCACCACCACCACCACCACCACTACTACTGTTATTCGTGTCCATGGTAGAATGATGCTCGTAAGGGATGGAATGTGTGCGCCAGTTACCAAGGCTCGAATTCTCAAACACTGCTTCACCTCCACTAATTCAAAAGGCTTCGTTTAAATATACGAGTTAAAAGGTGTTTTTTTATGGTTCTAGAGGCAGAGTTACAAGATTTCTAAATTATTAACTGGATAAATACTCCTGAAAACCCCGCTAATCATCTGTGGTATTGGAAAGTAGTCACGGTGAGAAAGCAAAGAGAATCGGTCAGATAATGAAGGTTAGCTGGATTCCACTTAAGATTCGATTAATAAGGAGTGCTGTATGTGTTGCCCTTTGATCTTTTGTCTGCTTTGATTCCTAACCGCCTCCTTCTGCATATAACTTAACTTTTGGCTTAGTAGGTGAAGTCTCATTGTTTCTCAGTACCGGTCTCTTAGCAGTCTGAAAAGGTATTAGGGCTTCTTGTATTACGTGAAGGGAAATAGTTTTGTTTGACAGTAGTAGTAGTAGTAGTAGTAGTAGTAGTCGGCGTAGTAGTAGTAGGCATTGTTGTTGCTGGTGTAGAAATAAAATTAATCGAGGTTGCTGTGGATAAGGAAATCAATGAAATTTCCACATTCCTATAGCAACTTGACTCTTGGCGGCACTCGTTCAAATTAATGTTTCTTCCTCTCTCCTTAAAAGCCTTAACATATTCCCTTCCCGCCTCTACCCCTTCGCTCTCTAAGTAATAACTTACCAGTTTAGTCTATTTGTTGCGGGGGCGAGATGCAAAACGCCATCACTGACCTGCCCCCTCTAAACTGGGCCCAGGATGAACTACACTTAACCCGGTGAGGGCGGTAATAAACAGCTTCGAATGGTTTCAAGTTTACTGGACATCCAAAAACACATAGGTATACACAATATAACAACAACAAAAGGGACACCTTGCGCACCGCCCGGCTGTCACCATGAGTCTCCCTCCAGAGCGAGTAGAGGGCCAGAGGAACACTAAGCACACCAACACTGGAAGCAGACTCGTTGACGGCGCCGGGAAGCAGTTAGAGGGTGAAGCCAGGGCAGCAGAGGAGAGGCCAGTCATTGGAGAGTCCAGGGTGTTCTCTGCCGTGGGGTGTTGGCGAGGCTCGAGGTAGACTCGGTTAGGTGTTCACTGGGGCCTCGAGACGTGGAGTGACAGGAAGAAGCAGGGTTCTCGAGACATACGTGGCAGAGAGAAATGAGCGATATGTCGCTCGGGAATGGTCGAACGATCCAGAACGAGGGGTTTCAGGTGGTGTTCTGCCCTTTACACTCTTCCTCTTCTCTTCCTCCTCCACCTCTCCCTCCCTACTCCTTTCCCCCCACTCCCCACTCCACTCGTTATCCTTCCCCACTACTACCTCTTGCTATCTCTCCCCTCCTCTACCATCCTCTCCCTCCTTCTCTCCCTCCCTACTCTCTCTCTCCTTTTCTTATTTCTGATCTCTCTCTCTCTCTCTCTCTCTCTCTCTCTCTCTCTCTCTCTCTCTCTCTCTCTCTCTCTCTCTCTCTTCGTTTCTACTTTCAGAGAGAGAGAGAGAGAGAGAGAGAGAGTTAATATCTCTAATTATATCACCACTTTCAACTTTTTTTCTCTCTCTTTTTCTCTCTCTTTCATTTCTTCTTGGTCTTTCTTTCTTTCATTTGTCTTTCTCTTTTTCCTCTTGGCGTTTGTTATTCTGTTGTTCTTTCTTCCCTTTGTTTCTTCTCTTCATTTATCTCCTTTTTTTACATGATAATTGTTTCCTGCACTAATGTTCCCGTCATCTTCCTCGCTCGTGTTTATTATTAATCTTCACTACCTCATTTATCTCGCATTGTTCCCGTCCTACCTTTAATGATTAATTAATGCTCTTTGATAAAAAAAATAACACGCCTTGGTTTTCCTTCCTATACCACTTTGCTGTTATTGTTCCTTTACTTCTGTTCTAAGTTTTCTTTTGAACTTATCTAATTTACTGGGTTTTTTTTCTTTTTTATTCTCTTTTTCTTTTAGTTTCCTGTAGTACATTTCATTTCCTCATCTTGTTTTGTTTTTCATCTTTGTTTAATTTCTTTAGTCTTTCTTTCTTCTCCTCTTTCCTCCCTCTTTTCTCTTCTCTCTTTCTCTTCTCCCCCATCTCTTCGTCGTCCTCCTCCTCCTTCTCTTCCTCTGCCACTTGCTTTCCCTATATTCCTATCCTCCCTAAGCAATTTCCTTCTTCTTCCTCTTTTTCTTCTTGGTCCACTTCCTCTCCGTCATTTTCCTGTCCTCCTAAATCCCTTCTTCATCTCTTCCTCCTCCTCCTCCTCCTCCTCGTCCTCTTCCTCTCCCACTTCCCGGTCCACCGCTCCTTCTTATACCCCCGGAGCCTTGGCAACAATCCTGACAAAGCTCCAATATCAACAAACTACAGCGACCCATCTTATGTTCGTGTCCTCCTCGCCTTCTCCACCGCTGTCCTTCCCGTCACTCGTTCCCCTCGATCTCTTCACTACTGCTACTGGTACTCGTGGTGGAGGTGGTGTGTTGTTGGTGGTGGTGGTGGTGGTGGTGGTGGTGGTATTGTTAATGCTGGGTTTTTTTTTCTATTTGTTATTTTCAATCGTCTGTTTTGTTTTTTTTTTTTCTTTTGTCATCTCATCTTCATCTTCCTCGTTCTCATCTTAGTTGTAATAATTTTATCATCCTCCTTCTCCTCCTCCTCCTTCTCCTCGTCCTCCCCCTCTCCTCCTCCTTCCCTCCTCCTCCTCCTCGGCCTCATTTTCCTTAATTTTCTCCTCGTCTTCCTTCCTCTCCTCCTCCTCCTCCTCCTCCTCCTCCTCTTCCTGTTTCTTGCCTCGCTCTTTCATACACGAACATTATCACCATTTTTCTGTCGTTTTCCTCTCTCATATCCCTTAATTTTCCTCCTCTTCATTTACCACCACCACCACCACCACTACCACTACCACCACCATCACTGTCATGTAATCGACTCGTAAATTCTTCGGTAAAGCATTGCTAACTGCCGCTGTTTCAACAATCTATGGAAATCACTAAATATTACAACAAAATCAACAATAACAACAACAACAGCAATAATAGCAGTAACAACAGCAGTAACAGCACGAGCAGTCTATTACTGTCATTACGTGATTACATGAACGCAAACTATTAAGGAAAAAAATTGTTCTAGAAAAATGTTTGGAATGTGTGTGTGTGTGTGTGTGTGTGTGTGTGTGTGTGTGTGTGTGTGTGTGTGTGTGTGTACCCAGCCGTTCATCCCCAACAAAGTCGCAACGTAAATTTTTGCACTCATTAAACAAATCCCGCAGTCATGAATTAGATACCAGAGGGGGAGAAGTTGTGTGGGGCTCACCATCAGCGAGTAATTCATTGAGGCAGGTAATTTGTAGAGAGATAAAAAGCGAGATAATAATAATGGACGTTTAATTTCCGTAACTGGCTTCACGCAAAGGCAATGTGAGCGCTTCTCTCTTGCCAAAACTCCGCTGGTGATAACATAGAAGCGTTTTTGGATGTTTGAATGTGTTCGCGTGTTAGTCCATGTTTGCAGGGAATATACACTTGAGTTACACTGCGCTATGTACGAACAGTATTACAGTGCTTCAATATTGTGTCTAAAATCGGATAACGACGTATTTACCTCATCCCGCTGCCCTCCACTCCGCTATTCTACCTCTTATCTCATTGCCACCCTCCACTCAGTTATCCCATCCCATCTCCTCTATTTGTTGAGGCGGCAAGCGTAAATCCAGCCAAGCCTCGATGGTCCAGTGGCTAGCGCGCCCGGATGGCAGTCTGTAGTGGCTCAGTTCCCGTTCCCGATCACCTCGCCGCACCGTTCTTCCTTCCTTTAGCTTGGTCGATCAGTGGGTACCTTGGCAGATCTTTTAACCCCCTTCAGTACTGGAACATATTTTTACCTTGAGATTTGTTTGCCATTAGACCATTTTATTGACATTAGCAAGGGTGTATAGAGGGCAGAAGATTAATGGCTACAGTCTTCACTATTTTAATCCCCACATAAGTTTCTAAAGCAGTGCAAAATCACCAAATAGTAACCAGAATGAATATGGAAACGCGTCATGATACTGAAGGATGTTAAGCGTCTAGTACGTCTACTATAATAGTGTTTTTTACCTTTAAATATTATACGATTAATATTTGTTCAATTCAGTACATGTCTTTTTTTTTATGTAAGACGGGAAAGATGGTCAAAGGTAATAAGAAGCAAAAAAAAAAAAGAGCCCACTAAGTTGCCAGTTTCATTACAGTTCAGAGAGAGTTAGCCCGAAAAAAGGGGAACATGACTTGAAACCTTGAGACTTGGGGAGGTAAACAGTATAGAAACCTTGGTATTGTAGAGGTCTCATAGTAGTGGTCTCGTGTCCCACGTAGAAATATCATCCGCCGCTGTTTAATGGTTTGAGAGAAGTGCGTAAATGATAACACGAGAAAAAAATAGTCATAAAAAATTAAAATAACCGTAAATATTAAAGGGCAAGAGAAAAAATACTTAGCTAGGCGGTCCACGCAGCTGCTTCTACAATAGTGTGTATGTGTGTGCGTGTGTGTGTGTATGTGTGTGTGTGTTTCACTGTTTGATCTGCTGCAGTCTCTGACGAGACAGCCAGACGTTACCCTACGGAACGAGCTCAGAGCTCATTATTTCCGATCTTCGGATAGGCCTGATCAGACCAGGCACACACCACACACCGGGACAACAAGGTCACAACTCCTTGATTTACATCCCGTACCTACTCACTGCTAGGTGAACAGGGGCTACACGTGAAAGGAGACACACCCAAATATCTCCACCCGGCAGGGGAATCGAATCCCGGTCCTCTGGCTTGTGAAGCCAGCGCTCTAACCACTGAACTACCGTGTGTGTGTGTGTGTGTGTGTGTGTGAAGACCATCCATTGTTTGTCCTTAGCACGCTTCGCTTCCTTGATCAATTAATCTAAGCATACCACTGTGTTTGACGTCCAAAGGTCCTAAAGTCACTCCATTCTACCACCTTCACCACCACCACCACAACCACTACCAGCATCCTCTCTCTCTCTCTCTCTCTCTCTCTCTCTCTCTCTCTCTCTCTCTCTCTCTCTCTCTCTCTCTCTCTCTCTGACCCGGTTATCCCTTCACCCTCCCAGGCCAGCATAACTTGAATGTGTCGAGGTGGATTTATGTGGTGAGCGTGACGCATGGGCAGCGTTTTTCTCAACCCAACACCATTCAAGCGTCACATTTTTATCTCAGGAAAGATTGAAATTCGCCAGCTTGTCTTTATTATTTTTCCCTCTCTCACGTCTGTTGAAGTGTCCCTAGTGTGTATTTATATATTTAATGAAGTTTAACCCCTCCAATATCATGGCGCGTTTCCATATTCATTCTACTTACTATTTGGTGATTTTGTACAGCTTCGGAAACTCATGTCGGGGATTAAAATAGTGAAGACTATGGGCATTAATCTTCTGACCTCCATAGGCCCTTCCTAATGTCAGTAAAATGGTATAATTGTTCACAAATCTCAAGGTTAAAATGTGTCCCAGTATTGAAGGAGTCAAGGGGCCTTTTTGTGTGTTTTTTTTTTTTGTTATTGTGGTATTCCTTAACACTGAAAGAATCGAAAAGTTTGAATCGACATGGAAAAGGAGAGGAAAGATGGAAGGTTGATTCTCTCTCTCTCTCTCTCTCTCTCTCTCTCTCTCTCTCTCTCTCTCTCTCTCTCTCTCTCTCTCTCTCTCTCTCTCTCTCTCTCTCTCTCTCTCTCTCTCTCTCTCTCTCTCTCTCTCTCTCTCTCTCTCTCTCCTACACTTCACGACTATTCATGAGACTACTACTGAAAAATATATATGTGTTGGCTGTAAATCTGTAGATATGGGGAATATTTGTTGGATGTGAAAGGTGAAGTTGAAAGCAAGGTTCATGTAGAAAATGGAGAGCAAAATTGTGAGGAAAATAAGAATTGTAACTGACAGGAAAGTAAAAAACACACTTTCTCGAATGTCTTGTGAGTGTTTTCTGTGTTTCTTGTGTCGATTAAGGCCACAATTCTTAAACGTTTTGCTCTCTCACCATCACAACTTTCCAAAAGCTTTAGATGAAGGACCGACAAGATTTATAGATTACTGTAAAGAGAAACTGTCTTGAAAACCCGGCTAGTCGTCTCTGTGGCCTTGGAAAACTGTCGTGGTGAGAGAGCATGGCGTTTCTTAATACGGGCGCAAGATATAGTGAAGGAAACACGGGAAGGTTGTCTCACACTTGATCCTTTATTTAGCCCTCACTCCTGACATATTCTGACCTTTTCTGTGTGTGGGTGGGTGTGTTTTTCATCCGTCAAGAAAGATCGGATAAAAACACCAAGAAAAAAATTTCAAACGAAGAATTCCCACTTACAATGCCGCTCTTAAAAAGAAAAGGAACATAACCAATCAAGAGGGAACCCAAAGTTTGAATAGCCGAGTGTACATCAAAAGAGATTTGCTAATAAAAAAAAAACATAAGAGGAGAAAGGAAAAAAAAATTACTCATTCTCCGCGAAAAAAAAAAATAGATAAATAGGAGAATAATCAATCAGAGAAAGAATCAAAAGTGTAAATGGCGTTGTTAATTAACCCTTATAATATCGGGATGCATTTTTTACCTTGAGTTTTTTGTGTGGTTAGACGACTTTATTGACATTAGGAAGGGTGTATGGAGGTCAGAAGTCTAATGGCCAGAGTCTTCACTACTTTAATCATCACATAAGTTTGTGATACTGCATGAAATCACAATAGTAAACAGAATAAATGAAAACGTGTCCTGGTACTGAAGGAATTAAGGTCCATATTCAGAAACTCTCTGCTCTCTCACCACGACTATTTTCCAAGGCCACAGAGATGATTCGTTGGGTTTTCAAGAGTGTTTTCCAGTTAATAATGTAGAAATCTTGTCTCTCTGCATCTAGAACTGTAAAAACAGCTTAAAATCTCGTGCAATTATAAGTAAAGCCTTTTGAAATAGTGGAGGTGAAGCACAGAAGTGTTTGAGAATACGAGCCTTTGTATCTATATCACGGAGTTTCACTGCAGTTGATATGAGCGTTTTCTGGCGTGACAAAGAGTGACACAGGCGAAAGTGAGGAGGCCACAGCAAACTGCCATGAGCACCGCACTCAGGAGGGAGACCACCACCCATCCCAGCAGACCACGGCCACTGCTCTCCTCCTGGTCGGCGTGCTGGTGGCGAGATAGACATTAATTGAGTTAGGGCGCCGCAACAACTGAGTTACACGTCGCCACTTCGGCAAAGCTCTCTGTTAGGGAGAAGAAATGATGAGTTATTGTATTGTGGGCTCTGGTTGGGTGCTTTTCGAACTGAATCAGAGAGAGAGAGAGAGAGAGAGAGAGAGAGAGAGAGAGAGAGAGAGAGAGAGAGAGAGAGAGAGAGAGATGGAAGGCCGTACAGACAAATTAGCAGACAGACAGACGGACAGACAAACAGACGAAGCGATAGAGATAAAGATAGCTAAATAAATACATAAACTTATAAATAAATAGATAGATAGATAGATAGATGGACAGACAGATAGATAGACAGACAAGTAGACAAACAAACATGCATACAGCCAGACAGATACCAAAAACTAACCGCACACAGTCTTCGCCCTTCTCGCTAAATGGACCGAGGTTGTAAAGTGAATTAAGCTGAGTAATACAATAATGCTGCTGCTGCACTGGCCTGTCTTTGTTGCAGAGAGAGAGAGACAGAGAAAAGAGAGAGAGAGAGAGAGAGAGAGAGAGAGAGAGAGAGGTGGGTGACGTTACTTAAACAAGGACCCAGCCTGTCTTTTATTAAATTCCTGTTTGGTGTAGCAAGGTGAAGCTGCAGGACACAATGGCAGGATTAAGGTGGCTCCAAGTGGGTTAGCAAGCAAGATAGTGGTGATCCCTTCCGCAGCTTAGTATGTATTAAGGTGCGTGTGAATGTATGGATAAAGATGAAAGGTGGATGAAGTAGGTATATATGTGTACGATTCTTCACAGGGATTGGCTTTGTTGCAGTTTCTCTTTTCGCGTTTTTGTGTTGCTTGCGTGTTAGTAGTTTTAGTTGTTATGGTAATGGGTGAAGTCAAACGAGAGATGTTTTGTATACATAAGTGTTTGCCAACGTTTAAACATTATTTCCCCTTTCTTCCCTCTTTTCTCTCCTCGTAGCCTCCTTTCCCTCATTTTTTGTCATACTAGCAAAATAAATGGCCAAGCCTCGAGCTGTAAAGTTAATTAAGTCTTAACAAATTGCCTGTAAAATGTTGCTGCACGAAAAATTATGCTGGTTACTTAGTCTTTGTCTCCGCGCGCCGCCTGTGTAAGAGTCGTGACCCGCATGATCCCCCACGCGACGCCTGCTTGGCCGGGATAATAGACGTGCGATATCTAAGCATTTTTTTTCTGAAAGTTGTATAATTTGTAGCACGACTCGGCGCTAATAAGCTCGTAACCTCGCGCTCCTCGTATCTCGGCAGCCTCGGCACTCTGGCTCCTCTCAAACACTTCTGTGCTTCACCTCCACTATTTCAAAAGGGCTTATTTAAATCTACTCTAGTTTAAGGTGTTTTCATGGTTTTAGAGGCAGAGTGACAAACTTTCTATATTATTAACTAGAGAAACACTCTTGAAAACCCAGCTAATCATCTCTGTGGCCTCGGAAAATAGTAGTGTGAGAGAGAGCAAAGCGTTTCTGAATATGGGCCTAACTTGCATGTAGCGAATCCTTCCCTCCCGCCGCAGCCACCACCTGGTCTGCCGGTCAATTCACATGTGTTTCTCAATGGTCCGTGTACTGAACCACTTCTGCTCCCAACCATGACTGCTTTAACCCCTTCCGTAACATGCCGCGTTTTCATATTCATTATGGTTATTATAATTAGCGATTTTATACAGTTTCAGACACTTATGTGGGGGGATTAAAACAGTAAAGACTAGCTATAAATCTTCTGACCTCCATAGACTTTTCTTATTGCAAATAAAATCGTCTAATCACACTCAATAATTATAGTAGAAAGTGTTTCTCAGTGTAGAAGAGTATAAAGAGGCTCTAGAGCAGGGGATCTCAATCTGGGGTTCGCTAACCCCCAGGGGATCAAAAGATTTCCAGGGGTACTTAGATGGCTGATTTAATGGTACATCCTTTGCAGAATACCTTTGCCTATTGAGTTAGTGTCAGTCACTAAATTAACATTCTGTTTGATGTCAAATTACTGGGGGTTCGGGTAGATGGACTTTTAACTCAGAGCGTTCTTAACGAGAAAAAGGTTGAGAACCCCTGATCTATAGTCTAAAGGCATAAACATTTCCTCTTACATTGCCCAGCCTACACCAATGAAAGATCCAAACACCCCAATTGGCAGCGTCCTTACCCAGAAAATGAAGAACACCTCATTGAAAAATTACTTTTTGAAAAATCTAGTATAGAAGAAAATAAAGAAATAATATATAATTTTTGGAAAATAAGAGAACATAAAGTAAAAAGTTTAAATAATAATTAATTACAGCTACAGACCCAGACAAAACCCAAACCAAAACACATCAGGAAGTGCCGATATCCAGGCTACACTTCCGCCTATCAACTGAACTGAACTGAATACCATGTTCAGGCTATGGCAAGACAGAGCTTAGGAACACGGTGATGAAAACACTACAACACCCTCGGACTATTTCTGTTTCGGCCGCTAATTTTCTTTTTTTTTTCTCATAAAGAAAACCGAACAAATATTGCTCTACTCATTCCTTGTGAAGAATTAACCTGTGCAGAAGCGAGGTGAAATGTGTGTTAAGGTTCCGTGCTGTATTTAAGTCTCTAGAAATTAAAGATCTTGGTACACCAGACAATTATGTTTTGCTCTATATTATGATGTTAGTCGTATAAACTCAAGTAACTATAAAGAAATACCATGGTAGAATAAGAACAGAAAAATACTGGAAGGAGTAAAAGCATGGTAAATCAATAGATACATCGTAATACAGTGTTTAGAGACGACTACTCTGTACCGCGAGACGATGCTGACCCACTCCTGAATTAAACCAACCTGCGAACACTGAAAATGTGACAGTTTGGGTCCTCTCCTATTGACATTAATCAAAGTATTACGATTTATTCACAATAGTAATATATTACACTCAGACGGAACACGGGCCTGATGTGTTTGAGATGTGGCATTTTGTTATAGTACATTTCGCACTATATAGCGACTGTTTAGGACCGAAAACTATAGCTTCAGGTAGATATACAATAATGTTATCTATCGATTTTCAGTCTTAAAGTAGGGAAAATTACAAATATTGATGCATTTCTTTTATAGTCCTCCTTGCTTCTCGAAAAGGTGCACGAACTTAGAAAAGGTTGAAGAACACTAAACTATACCCTGAGAAAAAAATACAGTAAAAGAGATAAGATAAAAATGACCAACATCTCTATTATTACGGAGGCTAAGAATAATACCAAGACTAATTAAGTAATTCAGAGATAACGAAACGAACGACGATCACGAGAGCTTCCACGATAACAGTGTGTATGATAAGATGTGATTCCAGATTCCTCGATAGCGCTCCGAGTTTCCAAGATAACAATGCCATTCCAGTTTCCTCGATAGCGATGCGAGTTTCCAAAATAACGATGCCATTCCACGATAAAGATGCATTCCAGTTTCCACGATAATAATGCGAGTTTCCACGATCAAGATGCAATTCCAGTTTCCACGGTAACGATGCGGGTTTCCACGATGTCGATGCGGTTCCAGTTCTCACGATGCGATTTCACGACACAATATTGAAGTCCACTTGCCTACACAGGTACTGGGACGAACCCTTTCACCCCGTAAGGGTCCACCCAGACCCTTGGGTGCGAGTAGAGTGACGCTGCCACCTTCCTGCGCCGCAATTGAAGTTCACTTGCCTACACCGGTACTGGGACGAACCCTTTCACCCCGTAAGGGTCCACCCACACCCTTAGGTGCGAGGAGAGTGGCGCTGCCACCTCACTGCGACGCAATTGAAGTTCACTTGCCTACACAGGTACTGAGACGAACCCTTTCACCCCGTAAGGGTTCACCCCAGACCCGTGAGTGCGAGGAGAGTGACGCTGCCACCTCACTGCGCCTCACACGGGTAGCCATGAGCAATGACCCGCCACACACCACTCCCCAAACACTGTCAGTGAGTCCTTTTCACCCCGTAAAGGACCACTGGTATTGTCAGTGCCTGGTGCATGGCGCACAGCGTGCCCTCGTTCATGGCGAGTTGTTCAGCACGGTGTCATTATAAGCAGAGGTCCCGTACACACCACTCACCACCAGACTCTATGCAAGGAGCCCTTATCACCCCTTAAAGGCCCCTCACGGCATCATCTGGTGGACGGTAGACACGGCAGACTGCTTAAGGCGACCCTTGCCTAGTGTGAGGCGCTGCAAGTTGACGACAACCAGTGAGCTTGAAGCCGCAAAGGAAAATGAGTCCACGTTAACAATGGGATTCCACGACAGGTTGCGATTCCAGTGTCCACGGTAAAGATGTGTTTGTCGAGGATAACGATCCGTTTATCGAGGCTAACGGTGCGGCGATGGCGATGGCGAAACGATTCAAAGTATTATTACCTACACAGGTACTGGGACGAAACTTTTCACCCAGAAAGGGTCAACCCCAGTCCCGTGGTTATGAGAGCAGTGACGATGCAACCTTGCAATGCCTCACACGGGTCGCCATGAGCAATGACCCGCCACACACCACTCCCCAAACACTGTCATGAAGTGAGTCCTTTTACCTAACCTAACCTAACCTAACCTAACCTAACCTAACCTAACCTAACGTAAAGGACCACTGGTACTGTCAGTGCCTGGCTCATGGCGCACAGCGTGCCCTCGTTCATGGCGAGTTGTTCAGCCCGGTGTCATTATAAGCAGGGACCCGTACACACCACTCACCACCAGACTATGCAAGGAGCCCTTATCACCCCTTTAGGGCCCCTCACGGCACCATCTGGTGAGTGGTAGACATTGATCTCTTGCTTATGGCGACCCTTGCCTAGTGTGAGGCGCTGCAAGTGGACGACTAGTAGTGAAGCTTGAGGCCACCAAGGAAAAGAAGGACCTGCAGCCAGTTCCTGCCTTGGGCCCCAGGCCGGACCCGACAGCCACCTCCTTCCCCCGTGCGGCGCCCAAGGCCGTCACGGCCCTCAACAACTTTAGGCCGAAAGTTCTCAATCGTCGTTTAAATTTTGATTCGAATATAAAATCGTCGATGGTAAATGAAAAATAGCTTTGGTCTGAAAGTGTGCAAGAGTTAGCTGATTAATGAAACAAGGTGAGGCAGCTTTGCTCCGGAGTATTTAGTGTACTTTGCATGTTGCTGCCGTGAATGTGTACGTGTTTGTAGATAACTGGATAGAAACAGTAGACCAATGGTAGTTGTGTAACTATTGGGGAACTTTTGAAAATTAGTTAAGCTTCTGGATAGAGTGGATGAGTGCACACAGGTTTGCTTGTCTTATACATAAACTGCCACCTGTAGACATAATTTTTTCTATTTCATGCTCTTAGAAAAAAGCAAACTTAGTTTCCTTTATTTCCCTGATCACAATGACGTGTAAATATCAATGTTTCAAATATAAGGAAACACTAGGAGAGGACCCAAACTCCCGTTGAAGTTGCCAGATTCAACAGATATCGTAATATTTCACAGAAAAGATGGTCAACTGCATATCGTATATTTTTGGATATTCTTCTGTCACATAAGGAGATATCAAGATAGGTAAAGTATTTCAAACATGTATCTACGACAAAAACGCTATAATAGTAGAGTTAGGTTATAACTATGCATTGTGTTTTTTTTTTATATACCATCTAGCTCTATTCCTGGGACAAAGATTACTTCTTCCTCAATTGATAACTCGAAGTTAGTATGATATTTTCTTTCCTTCTAGGTTAGTAAGTAGACTACAAGACACCATGAACATATGAAGCCCCGAAAATTTGTCTATTTTCATAACTTAGAGATCAAAGTCTGATAATGAGATTGTCTATTGCCAACCAAACCGTTCTGCATAGATGTCTTCAGCGTCATAGAGACCTAATGATGTTAGCTCATGGACAGTGACCATCCTGACAGCACGAAACCCCAGGGAGATTCATAAGATTTCTAGGGATACTTAGATTGCTGATCTAATAAAATCCTTTGCAGTACCATTGCATATTGAGTTCCATGCTCCATGTCATAAAACTGGGGGTTCGGGTAGATGGTCCTATAACTCAGGGGGTTCTTAATGATAAAAAGGTTGAGAACCCTTGCTCTAGAATCTAGAGAATGTTATACTTGTTAAAAGTGTTTAAGTGGTTGTAGTGACAGATTAATAAGATTTCTACATTATTAACAGAACAAACATTTTTAACGGCCATACTAATCATCTCGGTGGTCCTTAAAATTGGTCTTCCCGTTTCTGAATACTTTGCAAACTCAAATTCTTTCACTATCGTTACTCACCATTGTAGTGGTACTAGTATTAGTAGTAGTAGTAGTAGTACCAATAGTAGAACTAGTAGTACTAGTAGTAGTAGTAGTAGTAGTACTAGTAGTAGTAGTAGTAGTAGTAGTAGCAGTAGCAGTAGTAGCAGTAGTAGTAGTAGTAGTAGTAGTAGTAGTAGTAGTAGTAGTAGTAGTAGTAGTAGTAGTAGTAGCAATAGTAGAAGCAGTAGTAGTAGTAATAGTAGCAAAAGTAGAAGTAATGGTAATAGTAGCAATAGTAAAAGTAGTAGTAGTAATAGTAATAGTAGTAGTAATAGTAATAGTAGCAGTTGTGGTGGTGGTGATGGTGGTAGTGATATAACTAAGCCTCTGGAACTATATCGGTCAACTTTTTTATATTCTTTCTCTGACTTCGGAAGCGAGGAGTTGGGCAGACACTCTCTCTCTCTCTCTCTCTCTCTCTCTCTCTCTCTCTCTCTCTCTCTCTCTCTCTCTCTCTCTCTCTCTCTCTCTCTCTCTCTCTCTCTCTCTCTCTCCCTTTCCCTCTCTCTCTACCATGAAAAATTAAAGACACGGTAAACATGGTAAGACAAACTCGCCGTCCTGCTCCTTCGCACTTAATGTTGAGAAATGACTCAAGGAAACATTTTACACCAGTGACGTGACGAATTCATTCCATCATCGGTTCTTCCCGGAAAGCGACGGTGTTTTGTATCCCTTGATTCTTGGGACGACGCTTGCCAGACGCAAAAGAAGAGAAAAGAATAGGAAAAGTTTGTCAGGAATCGTGGCGACGTGTGAATGTTTTTTGTGTCTTGAGTTTTTAGTATGTATGTGTCGCGTTGGGGAGGAGAAACAGAGTGAAAGAGAGAGAGGGACCAAGAGAGAGAGAGAGAGAGAGAGAGAGAGAGAGAGAGGTGGACACGTAAATTTTGTGGTTACCATGTGTTGTTGTTGTTGTTGTTATTATGAGATGGTTGGGGGAAGGGAAGAGAGGAGGGGGAAAATCCTAAATTTACCAGTGGAAGTGCTTCTTTCTACTCATGCAGTAAGGATGGAAAAGAATTAAAATAAAAGTCTTGAAATTTATAGGCGGAAATGTACATACATGCGAGAGAGGGAAGAGAAGGATAGAAAAAAAGTGTCCAAATGGTAGAGGGAAATGGAAGAGAAGGGAGGATAAAAAAAAATCGAGAAATTTACGAAAGGAAATGAAATGAAAAAGAAAAACACGAAACACAAAAATGGAAATGTATGCAGCGAGGGGGAAAGATAAATGAAAAAATAATAATAATAAAACTGAAATTAGAAAAAAACGAGTTATACTTACAAGGTTTCTGACAAGGACATTGGTGTGGTGTGAAACCTGCTTCCCTTCTCTTGACAAATGACTCTTCCTCAATACTTCCTTCCCAGACCTTGTACTCGATTCCCGTACCCTCGACTCTGTGTGTGCTACTCCCTCAGCTGACTCCGGCTCTGAAATACCGTCGCTACTGGAAGAAGGAAAACCAAGAGACACGCTTTGTCCATTCCCGCTTAACCTTTGAGCTTCTTTCATACCACCTGTCGTTTCTCTCACAGGAGTCACTGTTGTGTTGGTTGCTTTGGGAGGGCGCACGTCGACAGTATTTTCTCTCTCTGACTTATACTCGCCGTCCATCTGAGGCTTGTGTTGTTGTTCCATGGCATCGTCTGGTAGCACTGTGGGAGTAAGGTGTTGGGTGACCGCTTCCTGACTCCCCTCACGTGCTGGCTGACTGTGATGGCTGGCGGGAGGATTACGAGTAGCAAACGTGGCGGCGACTATTAAAGGCCCAGAATGTTGCGCTGGGATGAAGGAGCTCTGAGGGTTTAGTGGCGATGGATCACTGCTATTGAGGCTGGGCTGCTTGAGAGGCCCATGGGAGTTATTGATGTTTGCTCTCGGTAGGAAGACCAATCGCTTACTGTGCACTAGAAGCCAGAGCACCGCGTCTGGGAGATTAGAACCCCGTGCACCCTTCTTTCGCGATTCATACTTCACTATCCGCGTCTTGCTGCTGACATACAAGCGTGGGTGCTCTGCGGGGCCAAGAGGAGCGTTATGACTGTCTCTTAGCTCCTTATTCACCCCTAATGAACTAGAGTCAGGGTGGGAAGGGTGCTGGGTGGGTGGTCGAGGTGGCGCAGGGCTCCAGGTCGATGTAGAGGCAGGCTGGGTGGTAGTTGGTGGTGTGGTGGAGGAATCGACGCCCCAGAAGGTTGATTCCCATTGCTGCAGGAGATGAAAGAATTAGAACCTATTAGTTGAGTCAATGGAGATTAATTAATGAGTTTTTGCATTAGTTATAGGGACAATATGTTTCTCTCTCTCTCTCTCTCTCTCTCTCTCTCTCTCTCTCTCTCTCTCTCTCTCTCTCTCTCTCTCTCTCTCTCTCTCTCTCTCTCTCTCTCTCACCTGGCCGCAGCTCAGCCCCGCGTATCGATCCAACAAATACTGAAAGATTTCAAATGTTAATTACACAAGAGAATAACTTTTTTCTTTTATTTTATCATATCTTCATTTTTTTACTTTTCTGTCTCACTTTCCCAGAAAGTAAACAAAGGAGACAGGAAAATAAGCGAGGCTGTATTGACAGTGCCTTTGATGTAGCATGTGGGGTGCGGCGAGGGTGGGACGGGGTGGGGGTATAGAGTTGGATGGGATTGGCTCATCACAACACTCAGGGGAAGGACGCAAAACATAGATAAATAAACCCCCTCTCGCCGCCTGCCTGCCTGCCTTCACTCACTCACACACTCATTCACTCACTCACATCGTTGCATCAGGATATTACCCACGAGAAAACATGAAAAATCGGGGGCGTTTTCTCTGCGTTATCTCCCTCATATCTGCCAATCCCCGAGTGTTATGAAGCGAGGCACGAAATGAGAAAAATGCAGTTTTTTTTTTTTTCACTTCCTTTGAGCAGCTTTTCAGGATTCACCGCGCAGTGCTCCCTTCTCTTCCTTCCCTCACCAAACTCCCGAATCCTTGAAACCGCTGCATTTCACTAATAAAGTTTGGAGTGTGGCGCGGCATATTTCCAAGAATCATGGTAATAAGCACCGCGATTCGTTGAGGCGTATGGCTGGCTGTTCATCAAATGCACGCCGTGAAGTGAAGTGAGTGGCGGTAAAGCTTCGAAAACCGTCTCGCTCAAAGGTTGATTTCGATAACATGGATTGCAAGACGCCCCCGCGTTGCGATTCACTGTAGCGCAATGAGAGGGAAACTATAAAGAAGAGAAGCAACAGGCGATAATGCAATGGGTAGTAATACTTGGATTTGAATTTGCAGTAAACCTTTAATATTCGGGAACACAGGAAGAACAAGGGAGGGTGACGCAAACTAGAGGCAAGGGAAGAGGAAAGGTGGAAACAAATGAAGGCAGGAAAGAGAAAGAAGAGAGTGGAATAGAAGAGATGGGAAGGGAGATGGAGGACGTAGCGAACGAAAGGAAAGAGAGGGAAAGTCAAAGGTATAGAGACAAGAGGAAGGGAGAGGAGATTGAAGATAACTGGGTAAGAGAGGAATTGAAAAGTAATGAAGAGTAGGAAGGAGAAAAGAGAGAAAGGAAGAGGGAAAAAGAATAGAGGTGACAGGGAATAAGATCAAAGAAGAGAGAAAGGAGAGAAGGAAAGAGGAGGGAAACAGGAGGAATGGGTGTAATAGGGAACAAGTTCAAAGAAGAGGAAAAGGAGAGAAGGAAAAGGAAGGAAAACATGAGGAATGAGGGTGACAGGAAGCAAGATCAAAGAAGATGGAAAAGAAAGGAAAAAAATTGTGAGGAAAGAAAGGAGAGGGAAGGCAAGAATAGAGAAGAGAAGAAACTAAAGAAGAAAGAGGTGGAAAAATTAGTAAAATCAGTGAATCTTCTCTTACATTTCCTGCCGTTATCCTTGCCTTTCCGTATTCACACATAGAAAAAAAGATGATAAATGAATAAATGAATGAATAAATAACATCCAGGGTGAACAGAACAGACCATAACTAGGTAACGTCAAGCATACGAACATTCATCATTAAGAAAAACATAAAGTTACCAAGAAGTCTTAACAAACTTGTCTTTATCAGTGGGATGAAAGCTACGAAAGAAGGTCACGAGACTAATGATGAGGCAGAAGCAAGAGAGAGAGAGAGAGAGAGGAAGACAGACAGACAGACAGAGAGAAGGAGGAAAAAGGAGAGTAGAAGTTAGAAGTTATAAGGGTCTCACTGGGAAGGAAGGAAGGACGGCAGATGGGAGAGAGACAAATCATAAGGGATAGATTCTTAACAGGCGCCGCTGGAAGAACACATGACGAGACGGGGACTTGTATTCAGAAACGCCTTGCTTTCTCACCACCACTGTTTTCCACGGCCACAGAGACGACTAGACAGATTTTCAATACAGTTTCTCCTTATAATTATATAGAAATCTTGCCAGTCCATCACTATAACAATAGAAATACCCTTAAAAACACGAATATCTTCAATGAAAACCTCTGGAAAGTAGTGACGCTGAGAAAGTAAGGCGTTTCAGAATACGGGCTTAAGACACTCGTGTCCTGGAGGTACGGGAAAGCCTGCTGGGTAAGAAACAGTACCCTCGGGAACAAGAATTAGAGAAAAGTTTGAAGTTATGAGGTGATGAAGGGAACTGGAGCCTGCTAGAAGAAAAGGGAAATGCTATCCGTATTTGAATTACGGTTAAAATTGAGGAAACTTTAATAGGAAACAGTACCGTAGGTAGCAGGAGTAAAGGGAAAGGGAAAGTTTGGGTTATGAGGTGGTGAACGAAACTGGAGTCGCTGGAAAAGGAAAAATATGCTTCACGTACTTTGATTGCCTTTAGGAGTGATCGTTAAGAAAAGTTAAATAGAAACAGTATACCTCCGGGAAAAAGAATTAAGGAAAACTTTAGGTATCGAATTGATTAAAGAAACTAAGCCGCTGGGAAGTAAGGAACGAAAAGGAAATTTTACATACGTAGGTAACTTTTGTAGGAAAGATTAAGGCAAAGTTTGAATTGTGATTTAACGAAGGAGCGAAAAGTGTCTTGGTGGCGGTGATGGCGTAACATTTAGTCTACCAACACACCTGAAACACCTCTCGTGTTTACGTATTTCAACTTGCATTACGAACTGTGAAAAGAAAGAGTGAGGCAAGGTTGAAATATTTTGGACATGTGAAGAGGAGAGATCAGAAGGAACCAGCGAAGAAGGCAATGCTGATACCATTTACGTGGAGGAGTGTGTATAGACAGAGAATAAGATGGAAAGACATGCTGAAGTGCGATGTGAATAAACTTAGACTATATCAGAGGATACAGTGAATAGAAACAGAAGGAAAAAGTTGACTCGAGTGGCTGACCCTTCTAATTCTTACTACACACTGAAAATAAGGTCGTATAAAGAGGAAGAAAAATAAAAGACTTGTAGATGAATGGAATGGACTCAATGATCTACTAGTAAGTGTTGAATCTTTAGGAATTTTTTAAAGAGGATTAGATAAATTTTTTGGATGTGGAGTGCTACGTGGAAGTGGGTAAGCATATCTCTTGAAGGGACTGACTGCCACGTGAAGACCTGATGGCTTCTTGCAGCTTCCCTTACTTTGATATCTTCAGTACCAGGACACGTTTTCATATTCATTCTGCTTACTATTCGCTGATTTTATACAGATTCAGACACTTATGTGGGGATTAAAATAGTGAAGACTGGCCATTAATCTTCTGACACCCCATAGACCCATCCTAATGTCAATAAAATCGTCTAATCACATCCAAAACTCATGGTAAAAATGCGTCCCAGTACTGAAGGGGTTTAATCAGCTTCTTCATAAATTCCTCGTGTATATCATTGCATTGGATATCAAAAAGTATTACCAAACTCAAATGGCAACGAGATATCTGCAAAACTTTGAAAACCATGAACTCAAAAACATGTTCTCTGTAAATAAATATAAATAAGAGACTTCACAAATACATAAATCACGAATGTATTGACAGGAAAGAACTCACAGAAAATTGTAGCTGGAATTTAAAAGATTTCCTTATAGCCTGAGGTACTTAAGAGCCGTCAAGAGAGGCGATGCGCGAGAAGGAAGAGGAAGAGGAGGAGGAGGAGGAGGAGGAGGAGGAGGAGGAGGAGGAGGAGGAGGAGGAGGAGGAGGAGGAGGAGGAGGAGGAGATGGAGAAGGAAGTTGCGGTAGTGGTGGGAGAAGAGGAGACACCCAATAAAGGAAGGAAGGAAGGAAGGAAGGAAAAAGTAAATAAGGAATAAACAAGTAAAAAAAAAAAGATAGAAGAAAGGAACAAAGAACGGAGGGAACAAGAAAATCATACACGTACGGAAAGAAAAAAAAAAAAAGGAAAGAAAGAACGAAAAATACGAGAAAAAATTTAAACTGAAAACAGAAAATAAAAAAATAACAAAAAACGATTTATCGACCAACGGCTCAAGAAGGAAAGCCGGAAGGGACGAGACGAGAGTACAGAGAGAGAGAGAGAGAGAGAGAGAGAGAGAGAGAGAGAGAGAGAGAGAGAGAGAGAGAGAGAGAGAGAGAGGAAGGCATAAGGGAAAAGGAAGCTTACCATGATGACTGTGGGATGTAAACACACAGATCCAGTGGCGTTGGCTGCACAGGAATCGCTACAGGGCTCCATCGCTTCCCTGGAAGAAGGAGAAGGAAAGAATCGAGAAGGAGAAGAAGGAGGGGGAGGAGGAGGAGAAATGAGGTTAAGAAGGAAGAAACAGAAGGAAATAGAGGAGATGGAGGAGAGGGAAGAAAGTAAATTACATAAGGAATGGTGCAAGAAGAGGAGGAGATGGAGGATGAAGAGAGGAAATGAAGGAGGCAGTAAGGAAAGGGAAAAGAAGTAATTGCATAAGGGGTTGCGCAAAGAGAAGAGGAGGAAGAGGAGGAAGGGAAAAGAAGAAAGAGGAGATGGAAGAGGAAGAAAGAGAAAGATGTGGAGGACATAGAGAAGGAAAAAAAATAATGACATGAGAAATTGTGCAAGAAGAACAGGAGGAGGAAGAGGAGGAGGAGGAGGAAAATGGAGAAAGAGGAGGAGGTATAGGACGAAAAAAGGATATGAAGGGGGTAAAGAAAGAAAAGAATTTTAAAGTGGTGACATAAGGGATTGTAACACCGAACCGAAGGAAGAGAAGGAGGAGGAGGAGGAGGAGGAGGAGGAGGAGGAGGAGGAAGAAGAAGAAGAAGAGGAGGAAAAGGAGAAAGAAGAAGAAGAAAAAAGAAAGAAAAAAGAAGAAAAAAGTAATAAAGAAGAAAAAAATAATAAGAAGAAAGAAGAGTAAAAAAAAAGAAGAAAAGAAAAAGAAGGAAAAAAAGAAGAAGAAAAAGGAGAAAAAAAAGGAGGAGAAGGAGGAGGAGGAGGAGGAGGAGACTCAAGCAACTACCAGCCTCTGCCCTCAATGCACTGACCTGTCCCTGAGAGCCTTGAGTGTGTCCTCGCACAGCTTGGGGTGGTCGAGGCTCAGGTAACACACATCAATCTGGAACGCACGCAGTGATGGATGGGCTGGAGAGAGAGAGAGAGAGAGAGAGAGAGAGAGAGAGAGAGAGAGAGAGGATGACTAAGAGCTGACATTACAAGGATCATGACAACCAAGAAGCGAGCGTATCATGAACAGGTCTTTCTCTCTCTCTCTCTCTCTCTCTCTCTCTCTCTCTCTCTCTCTCTCTCTCTCGTCACGTTGTGTTAATTGGCAGTACTGTCTGAGAACACCGCACTGTTTAAACCATCTGGTAACATTACTGACGTTACCGTGCTTGTATCTGTCTTATGGCCGTATTCAGAAACGCCTTCCCCTCTCACAACAATTTTTCAAGGCCACAGAGACAACTAGCCGGATTTTTAAGAGAGTTTCACATTTTGATAAACTAGGAATATTGCCAGTGTATCACCGGAACCATAAAAATACTCTTAAAAACTCGAGTATCTTCAACTGGAGCCTCTGGAAAGTAGTAATGGTGAGAGAGCAAAGCGTTTCAGAATACTGGGTTTAATACTGCTACAGGGCTGCTCCTAAACATGTCACATTAGTGTTTTCAGTAGCAGGAAGTGTTTTCATGTTTATTCTGGTTACTACTTGGTGATTTTATACAGCTTCAGAAACATATGTTGGGGTTAGAATAGTAAAGACTCTAGCCATTAATTTCCTGACCTCCATAGACCCTTCCTAATGCAAATAAAATCGTCCACTCATACCCAAAATCAAGGTAAAATTGCGTCTCAGTATTGAAGGAGTTAACTGTATTGACAGCTGATGTTGGAATACAGGAGTGGATGAAATGTGAAGGATGAAGGATGGTGACGGTGTGATGGATGGAGAGGTGGAAGATGGAAGGTAATGGTGAGACGTGAAGCGCACATACACACACACAGACACACACAGGTTGAAATGGAGTGGTGTAGTGTTTTTAGGTCAGTGTCGTAGCCTGGCACTAATGGTCTGTCGGAACTGTTCATGCAAGAGTGAGTGTTTCTTTGAGGGGAAGAGAAGAGAGGCAATGTGATTATGCGATCTGTGTCCTGCCCTATTTTTCCTGTCTGTCTGGTTTGCACAGAGAGAGAGAGAGAGAGAGAGAGAGAGAGAGAGAGAGAGAGAGAGATACAGATACACACATACATTTTCTCCTCTCTCACCACCACCACCATCACCACCACCACCACCTCCAGGCAGCCTCGTTACCCACCAGACAATTAATTTTCCTGCAAGAGAAGAAAATTCAACTATAAGATAAAAAGAAAAGAAGACAAAGAGGAATAAATGCAAAAATTAACGATGCGTGTGTATTGTCCCGA
This sequence comes from Portunus trituberculatus, assembly GCF_017591435.1. Classification (NCBI taxonomy): domain Eukaryota; kingdom Metazoa; phylum Arthropoda; class Malacostraca; order Decapoda; family Portunidae; genus Portunus; species Portunus trituberculatus. The sequence goes on from NC_059296.1 coordinate 5,392,521, forward strand.
GCTGTAAAAAAAGTTAATTAGTGTAATTCTCTCTCTCTCTCTCTCTCTCTCTCTCTCTCTCTCTCTCTCTCTCTCTCTCTCTCTCTCTCTCTCTCTCTCTCTCTCTCTCTAATACTCTTCTCCCTCATATAATTTCCTAAAAGTTTTATGTAATTCAGTAGAAACCCTCATTATAGACCAACCAGTACCAGCTCTCTCTCTCTCTCTCTCTCTCAACAAAGCTTTGTAGTCCAAACTGATTCGAAGCGTCAAGCAATTACTGACACAAAGATCGAGTCAAATTTACGGCAAATGAACGTAACGACTGTGCTTTCCTTTTTCTTCCCCTTAGCGCGGCTCGTAATGTTTGCCGAAGTGAGCGGTAATAATTGCTCCAAACGGCCGGGCGTGCGTTGAATTGCGTGGTGAAATTAAGCAGAATAACAGCCATCCACGCGTGCTATTTGTGAATTCTGTTGAGACAGGTTAGGTGTGATTAAACTGAATGAAGTTAGTAATCTTGCTTATCCTGGTTTACGTCCGTATTCAGAAATGCTGTGCTCTCCCATCGCCATTATTTTCCAAGGCCACAGAGATGATTAGCGTGGTTTTCAAGAGAGTTTCTCCAGTTTATAAGATAGAAATCTTGTCTCTCCGCCTCTAGAGACTTAAAAACACTCTTAAAAACTTGTGTATATCTAAGTAAAGCCTTTTGAAATAGTGGAGATGAAGCACAGAAGTGTTGAGAATACGAGTCTTCATTTTGTCTTGTCCATGGTGAAAGTGACCAGGTATTTTATGGGGGTTGGGCTTCAGCAGGTTATGTTAGGATTGGTTTGGGTACAGTGGAACCATGAGCGCTTTAGAGACCAAGTGGGTCTCCAAGCGCACGAGTTCGAATCCTGTCCACGGTCTGAATGCAGGTTGGATTTCCTCACTCTGGGCAACGGTTTCCTAGCGGGAGGGCTTTGAGATAGGAGGTAACCACAAAAAGTATCCCCTTTAGCCCATAAATTCCCGTGAAAAGCCCACATGGTATAAATAAAAAACTTATCTAACCTAACTTGGCGACTTAATCTTACCTGTATTAAAAGTATCAGCGATCTAATCTTATTCCTATTAACAATATCAAGGATGGCTAGTCTTTAGTATACCTGTTTCACTCATTAGCAGATATTTTTTGGTGTGTGTATGGACAGGTTACGTTAGTTTAAGTTATCTACTCTAACCTAGTGCAAGTTTCTTTGTTATAAGCTAATGATACATGCCTTGAAATTATCTAGTAATCATAAGAAAGAGAGAGAGAGAGAGAGAGAGAGAGAGAGAGAGAGAGAGTGCAATTTTCTTTGTTATAAGCTAATGTTACATGCCTTGAAATTATCTAGTAATCATAAGAGAGAGAGAGAGAGAGAGAGAGAGAGAGAGAGACAGAAAGAGAGACATAAAGAGAGAAACAGAAACAGAAACAGACGGACAGAGAGAGAAAACCAGAGAGAGAGAGAGAGAGACAGACAGACAGACAGACAGACAGACAGACAGACAGAAAAAGAGAAACTGAAAGAGAGAAACAGAAACAGACAGACAGAGAGAGAAAACCAGAGAGACATAGGAGTGACAGCAGAGACTAGAACATTCAAGGGGAGTATCTTCATGTTATCTGCTATTTTTCCTCAGTCACTTTATTCGTCAATACTTATGCTAGTGCACTTCGCTTTTTTTTTTTTTTTTTTTGGGGGTGGGGCCTCACATATGTTACAATGTCAAATAGCTCATTCACTTATTCATCAATTGTCCTTCAACCTTATGATTCCAACCAGGTTCACTCACTGTAACCTTTCCGAAATATAAATTTTACCCATTCCTCTACTCAACCTTTCAGATCACACTCGCCTCCAGTAAGCTCTCGTCTGGTCACCCTAGTAAAACCCTAGTAAAGATGGTCACTTCGTATTTCAAGGGTATTACAATATCCATGTAATTCATCTTGTAACTCACGCTGGATCCTGCTGTGGTTGTCTTCGGGGAGCAGACGGTAGGCGGTAGAAGATCATTCGTTTGTAGTGGCGGCGAGGACGGAGGCAGGCTTCCCCTAAGAGCGCCAGCATTAGAAGGACCAGAGACGCTCTCAGTGAGGGAGGCAGAGGCCGTAGTATCATTGCACTGTGGGTTCTGGGCACGTTTAAACTGATAAGCTGTAATGTTAAGGAATTTTTAAGTGGTATAGTTATAGTAGTAGTAGTAGGAGTAGTAGTAGTAGTAGTAGTAGTAGTAGTAGTAGTAGTAGTAGTAGCAGCAGCAGCAGCAGCAGCAGTAGTAGTAGTGGTAGTAGTAGTAGTAGTAGTAGTAGTAGTAGTAGTAGTAGTAGTAGTAGTAGTAGTAGTAGTAGTAGTAGTAGTAGTAGTAACCAAATTTTAGCATATTATATAGAAAGACAGATAAATGTATACACAGATAACAGTAACAACAACAACAACAAACATAACAGCAGCAAGAACAATAGCAATAGGTTTTCCTCAGCCCCCTTTTTGTCCCACCTTCCAACAATTAAGGCCCTAGGAAGGTAAGCGTCGTGAAGCGTCAGTTACAAACAGACCCTTGGGAGTTGTAATTCTTCCACGCTAACCTTCCCCAGAGCACCAAGTAACCAGGTATTGAACGTTTCCTTGGACAAACTGCTCCTCTGTTGACAACGCACGTTCCTTCAGTAGCCACTTGTTGGAGACGCTATTTGCTGCAGGATGTTACGTATATATTCTCGTGCATATTGCTAACTTGTACGATGTTTTCAGGGTCTGTCTTGTGTTGTTTAGCTAGCCTTTCGCTGTTTCATTTTCTTCACGTTGTTTTGTTTATCTATATAGTAATTATTATGTGAGTTTTCACGTGTAAATTCAAATAACACACGTGCTTTGATATTTCCTATACATGAAAATGATGATATAAACCTTAGTGCAAAGGTAGACTAAGTTCATATGCCTCACCGTTTACGATATATAGCTCTGACTGTAGCCACTAACTGCCTCAACACCCTCAAACTCACAAGCTCTTACTACCGCCAGTACTAGAAGGAAATGACTACGAGTGTCTGGTGAAGTGTCTTCATAGCGGAAAGTTCAAGGTGCGATAATCGTCCCGTGGTGATGCTGAGTATAGCCTTTGTAACGACACCCACTGCACTGAAAGCATTCCACTATACGCTCAGACTTTTTCATATATAAGAATTTAGACCAATGGCAACAAAAGAGACGACGAGAGAGAGAGAGAGAGAGAGAGAGAGAGAGAGAGAGAGAGAGAGAGAGAGAGAGAGAGAGAGAGAGAGAGAGAGAGAGAGAGAGAGAGAGAGAGAGAGAGAGAGAGAGAGAGAGAGAGAGAGAGAGAGAGAGAGAGAGAGAGAGAGAGAGAGAGAGAGAGAGAGAGAGAGAGAGAGAGAGAGAGAGAGAGAGAGAGAGAGAGAGAGAGAGAGAGAGAGAGAGAGAGAGAGAGAGAGAGAGAGAGAGAGAGAGAGAGAGAGAGAGAGAGAGAGAGAGAGAGAGAGAGAGAGAGCAGAGCAACAAAGAGAGGATGTGTGTGTGTGTGTGTGTGTGTGTGTGTGTGTGTGTGTGTGTGTGTGTGTGTGTGTGTGTGTGTGTGTGTGTGTGTGTGTGTGTGTGTGTGTGTGTGTGTGTGTGTGTGTATGTGTGTGTGTGTGTGTGAGAGAGAGAGAGAGAGAGAGAGAGAGAGAGAGAGAGAGAGAGAGAGAGAGAGAGAGAGAGAGGCCCACCCAAGATCCCAGTCCTGAAAGAAAACAGTCTAAAGAAATGTAGTGTATTGCGGGGAGTCTCTTGGGAACTTTGAGGATGTGTTCATGATTTTTAGTGGTAGTTTAACAAGGATTCTGCATATCAGTGTGGGAAAAACACGCACACGGGAGCAAGACTTGTCATCTTTGCGGCCTCTGGAAACAGTTATATGAGCCCAAAGTTTCAAAATATGGACACTGGTGTAGTTTGGTGAAGCCATTTGCATTTTTAACGTTTCTGAAGCGCCAAAAAGCAAATACAAGTGAATTTAAACCGTTCAGTACTGAGACGCATTTTTACCACGAGTTTTGAATACGATTAGACGATTTTATTGACATTAGGAAGGGTAGTTTTTTAATGCAAGAGGGAAACAAGCCAAGAACAACAGAAAATCAAATAAAAACCCACTTCAAATTTCCTGAAAGATCGAGAGAGAGTTAGCAAAAGACTTGAAATCTCCCTCTTAAAAGATATCAAGTCGTAGGAAGATGAAAATACAGAAGCTGGCAGGGAGTTCCAGAGTTTACCAGAGAAAGGTATGAATGATTGAGAATACTGGTTAACTCTTGTATTAGAAAATTGGACAAAATAGGAATGAGAAGAAAAAGAAAGCCTTGTACAGTGGGGCTGCAGGAGGATGGGAGGCATGCAGGTCTTTGGAGGTCAGAAGATTAATGGCCTGAGTTTTCACTATTTCAATCCCCACACAAGTTTCTGAAGCTGTATGAAATCACCAAACAGTAAGCGGAATGAATATGAAAACGTATCATGGTAGTGAAGGGATTAAAATACCAACTTTTTGAAGTCCCACAAAGAAATATATAGCTACACTACAAAGAGAGAGCGTTTTATAGCGAAGGAAACATTCAATGCCTAATTTTCCGTGTATGAATGGGAAAAAAATACACATAAAAGAGCAAACCAATCATCTTTGTAACCTTTGCGGCCTCTGAAAATAGTTATGAGAAATGGAAGCGTTTCAAAATACGACAGACTCTACGGAATAGAGAGACTTCCACTAGAGAGAACCAGGCCACACTATAGAGAGAAATGAGAGAGGAAGTGTTATAAGTCCAAGAAAAGAGTCCTTATATAATGCTATCCGTCCTGCAATCAGTAATCATTCTCCTTCTCCTCTCACAATAGCGCCAATCACTGAAACATCATGGCGAGTCTCACAAAAGATTTCACCGAGTACTTTACATGCTAATCGCTCTGTATTGCTACCTGGTCTTGGTATATCCATTGCGTAGTCGCCTCTACTGTCTGTCAAAGAGCAGCAGCAGCTTCCAGACGGCGGCTCGGAAATAGGATAAATCTGTCTCCCGTTGCATTTATTAACATATTACCTCCTGTAATTGTCAGAAATAGCTCTTCCGCACCACCGCCTCCGAGGCTCTCAAGCGTTCAGTTCCGGTAATAATAGAAAACGAGGATGAAAATACATTCATATTTCGTCGCTTCACTCTCGCCGCGTTCCTGTGCGCTGCGTAAAGAAGATTTAGAGGGATGAGTTCGCAATTGACGCGGGTCTTAAGGGGACTTAGCACTTATTACAGCTCGGTGAACTGCAATTACGTTACGGGGAAAGAAGGTAAAGGAAAGACAGCGAATCATAAGTGACAGCTGGGAAATAGAGAAAGAGAGAAAGAGAGAAATAGCTTTAAAGGGAATGAGAAAGGGTTACATTTGGGGAAAAAGTTATAATTGCAAAAAAAGTAATAGTGATTTGCGTAGAAAGAAATTAAAGAAAAGACAGGAAATCAGAAAGGACAACTGAGGGAAGGAAAAGTATGTCGTTATAAAAGAAAAAAAAAAGAAAAAGACCATATTTTACAAACCAGTGACTAACAGAGTAGCGAAAAGTGATATGAAAAGAAAGTAGAGAAAATAAAATAAAGCAGAAAAGATAAGCGGGAAAGAAAAAGAAAAATGTCTTAGTTTAGAAAGGATGGACGAGTGAGTGATACGCGACATAAGACAAAAATAATAAAAGGAAAAGCGAGGAAAAGAAAGGAGAAGAAATCACATCTCGACTCGTAATAAAAAGAAGAAAAGAAGGAAAAATGGAAGGCCAGCGATTTGTGTGGATAGAGAAAAACGAGATTGAAAGAAAGAAACCAGAAAATAAGATACGGAAAATTTAAAAACAGCATGAAGACGGAAGATGAGTGAATACAAAGCAAATGAAACCAAAAAAAAAGGGATAAAAATAAGGTAAAGATTAAAACGAACGTAAAAGAAAGCAGGAGACAATGACCCGAGGATGAAGAAGAAGATGATGGATGATGAAAGAGAGGAAGAAAGACTGAGAAAGATGCTGAAGGAAAGAGAGAGAGAGAGAGAGAGAGAGAGAGAGAGAGAGAGAGAGAGAGAGAGAGAGAGAGAGAGAGAGAGAGAGAGAGAGAGAGACAGACAGACAGACAGACAGACAGACAGACAGACAGACAGACAGACAGACAGACAGACAGAGACAGAGACAGACAGACAGACAGAGACAGAGAAAGAGGAGACACTGACCCGATAATTTAAAAGAAAGAGAAAGAATGAGAAAGATGCTGAAATATAGATAGATATATATATAGAGAGAGAGAGAGAGAGAGAGAGAGAGAGAGAGAGAGAGAGAGAGAGAGGAGAGAGAGAGACAGACAGACAGACAGAAACAGAGACAGAAAGAGACAGAGACACAGAGAAAGAGACAGGGAAGGATGAGTGCAAAGTGTAACGGATTATGAAGAGAACGACGCAAGAAGGGAGAAGGAGAAGAGCATGATGGGGAAGGCTAAAGGTGACTTGCAAGATATTGGATGGCAGGATCATAAAGGAGGTTCACGGAGGAGAGGAGTGATGGGAGCCAAGCAATAAAGGGAGAACAAGGTGAAAGAAAGGACAAGGCCAAGCTCAAGGCTGAGAAATATAGCGTGGGAGAAATATTTTGGGTTGGGTTAGCTTATGTTAGGTTAGGGTTGCGTTAGGTTAGGTTAGGTCAGATTAGGTCAAGCTAAGTTAGGTTAGGTTTGGGTTAGGTTACGATAGGTTAAGTTAGGTTATATTAGGTTACATTAGGTTCGATCAGCTTTGGAGATAGAAAAAAAAAAGACGTTGAAGGCCTGAGAGAATATAAGGAGGAATTAAAGGCAAGAATTGTAAGAGAAACGTAGAAAAATCAAGAAAAAACTACCTATATAAGAAATAAAAGAAAACATATTCGTTAGACATTAAAAAAAAGACTATCTAAAAAAACACGAAAAAAAGAACCTAGGAAAAATCTCATTAGAGTATAAAGAAACCAAATAAAAGAATAATGAAATAAAAAAATAGACGATAAACCAAATTCAACGCCAGGAAATGAAGTGAATCGAAGGAAAACAGTGAGATCGAGGACTGAGAAGCGAATCTGTGCCGGGGGAATGAATCTCTAATGGATGGAAAACACGTGAAGGGTCTGCGTTCAAAATTTTTCTCTGCAAGTGTTTGGGAAGTGAACTCCCGCTTAGCTTTGTGATGGAATTGATACTGGTATTAAAGATGAGGCGAGCAGGAGGAGGAAGAAAAGGAGGAGGAGGAGGAGGAGAAAGAGGCGGAGGAAGAACAGAAGAAGGAGGAGGAAAAGGAGGAGTAAGAGGAAGAGGAGACCGAGACAGAGCCTGAAGAGGAAGAAAAGAAGGATGAAGAGGAGAAGAAGAGAGAAGAAAACGAAATGAAAAAGTACAAGAAGAGGATGAGGAGGGGAAGGGGGAAGGAGGAGGAGGAGGAGGAGGAGGAGAAGGGAGAAGAGAACGAGAGATGAAAGAGGAGGAGGAGGAGAAGGAACAGAAGAAAGAACAGCACTTAGAAAGAGAGAGAGAGAGAGAGAGAGAGAGAGAGAGAGAGAGAGAGAGAGAGAGAGTATGATAGTTTTATTTTATTTTCCATAAGACGCTACATCATTCCTATCTATTAGTTGCTCCTGTTACGCCCTCTCTCTCTCTCTCTCTCTCTCTCTCTCTCTCTCTCTCTCTCTCTCTCTCTCTCTCTTCCTGTACAATACATTCTCACCATCCCTCTCTTATTGCGCAATTAACCTCCAGCCTACGAAGGGTAAACTGCCCCTTTTGTAATGTTGCCTTCCTGTAATCTTGTCGTCTTTGTTTTGTTATGTCAGTGAAAAATAACGGGGTAGGTTTTTCTCTATACACTATTTAATTTCAAAAAAGTGTTAGTTATGCAGTAATAGGAGTGGTTGTATTAGTAGTAGTAGTAGTAGTAGTAGTAGTAGTAGTGGTGGTGGTGGTAGTAGTAGTAGTAGTAGCAGTAATAGTAGAGATAATAATAATGATAAGTGAAGTTCAGAGTTTCGGGTAATTTCAGTACAGATGCATTGAGCTGAATGACTTTTTAATTAGTGAACGCGCACGATAATTGCTCTGAAAATTGTTTAGATTGAGCGCTGAACAATATCGTTAATTTGGGATGTGTTTGCCGTGATGGTGGTGATGGTGGTGGTGGTGGTAGTGGTGGATAAAAGGAGGAGGAGGAAGAGGAGGAACAAGAGAAGGACGAGGACAAGGATGAGTGGTTGTATACCGCGAGCACACACACACACACACACACACACACACGGCTACACCACATCATTTGAAGTAACTACGTACTTACTCCTTTGCTATTTACACCGCTACACCTCCATCAACACCTTCATTATCTCACCATCGGCTCCATCACTATTACCATCACCATCACGATCACAGCCATGCCTCCACGCCAGCCAGGCAGCCCGCCAGCCAGCCAGACACACAGACAGACAGACAGATAGACCCCAGACACTGAGCCCCGAGTCTTGAAAAACGAGACCCATTCTTTGCAAGGAGAAAAAAAAAGGAGACTGAAATGGACCACACACTCTGTCATCTCAGCACCCTCTCACTAGTCCCCTCCACCGAGCCTGTATGTATCCCTCTTTGCCTTGTTCTTTACTACACCCTTACTTGTTCCCACCCACCCGCCTGTCTCTTAACTAATTCATTCTTTCTCTTCTTACTACAGTCTTCTCAGGCTCAGGACACTTCACTGTTTCTTTGTCAATGTTATAGCTTCTTGTTGTCTTGTTCTCGACCCTGGACAGCATCTAAAAGGCCTCAGAGATTAGTATTGATGGTATATAAGATAGTTTATTGGTTTCCTTTCTTAAATTTACGATCTCTCTCTCTCTCTCTCTCTCTCTCTCTCTCTCTCTCTCTCTCTCTCTCTCTCTCTCTCCGCTATTTAGGGTAAAAGGGATGCTTAACTATATTCTTGGCAGTCTCAGGCAGGCAGTATTATGTGCAACACGAGCCCGACTCAAATCTTGCATGCCATAACAGTAAATACACACATACATGTTACGGCCCGCCCGTAACATGCATTACTACCATCACCTCCTCCGCTTGTTACCTCGTTCGCCACCTCTCCGCCTCCCCTTCCACGTCACCGTCTCGTGAACCTTCCACGCCACCGTCTCGTGAACCTTCCACGTCACCGTTTCATGAAGCCCCGCTACTGTCCCGAAGTTGGATTCACGCGGCCCCTTTCGACTCAACCGAAAGTGTTGAGCCAGCTCTTGGTTTTCTGGATTGGCAGTTGAGATCCAAGCCTCAACCAGTGAACACAACGCCTCTTGGGTTTACCGTGGGATCAACCATCACCCAGCATTTCACCACTGCGACACCGCATAAGTATTACTTCCCCTCGTCCGTGTTTTCCACATTGCCTCTATATAGGATTAGGATTATTGTTAGGTATTAAGTTGGGTTCTTTATTGTTGTGTTATATGTATGTGTATGTCATTTTCCTGTGTTTCATGTTATATATGTTTCATGTTTCTTGTTATACGTGTCAATTTCATTATGGGTTATTAAAATAGCTTTTTAAAGTGACCCCCTTTTGCATTTCCTCACCAGTTGAACCTGTAGTGTTTTTTTTTATTGTTACTGTTCACCGGCTCTCCGATGCCAATCTTACCAGTTTAACCGGTGAACGTAACATACACACACGCCCGATAAATGTGATTCCAGACTATCGCACTTCACGCCAACACACAATCTAGCAACGCACTGAGTAAACCCGCCACCGCTGTCTCTATCTCTGGCCTCGAGTCGTGTCAGCAGCGGTGGTAGCGAGGCGTTGTTTTGCGCTACAGAGGAAAACAAGCCACCAAAGTCTGCGATGCTAGCGAAGTGTTTGTGTTTGCGAGACTCTGCGCGGGAGATGAGGCAAGCTAGGTTAAAGGAAGGAAGCCATGGTGTCTGATATCTGTGTGTGTCTGTGTCTGTGTGTTTTTGCGAGACTCTGCGCGGGAGATGAGGCAAGCTAGGTTAAAGGGAGCAAGCCATCGTGCGTGTGTGTGTGTGTGTGTGTGTGTGTCTGGCGGCTAATGGTGCTATTACGAAGGATTACAAAGGATTATAAACTGTTGGTTAAGGAAATGGTATTGAAAATGAGAGTTTGTTTCTGTGTGTGGGTACAGTACGTTGAATCCAAGACTCGTTGAAATATATCGTAGTCTATAAGTGGGAAATGTGAACCACGCTTTCCTTTATAAAAATCTTTTCCTGCCAACTTCCACAACGCGCTCTCAAGAACCCTCTCAATCATCCCTGGTCTTTTATGTGCAGCCTTACACTATCGTGACTGCGCTACTCCCTTTTGTGATCTGAGAAGGAAAATATATTCAACTAAGCAGACGGAACCTTGCTTTGAGTCTCCGTTACCCACTTACTAGTTCATGAATAAACAAGCATGAAAATACTCCAATAGAAAGATTTTGTTATGAAGCAAGGAGAGAATGAAGAAGGAGGAGAGAGAGAGGAGAAAAAGAAAATGAAAGAGTAGAGCGCAATTGTCCATGAAGCTTTGTGTAATGTAGCGTGCTGTATTGCTTCTATAGGATAAGTAACATGAAATTTTACAATCGAAATTCAACAGCTTTTCTTGGAGGAGAGAGAAAGCAGAAAGGAGAATAGTGCCATATAGGGAAAGGGCCTCACAAAATCTGGTGTATTGTGCCTGCAGCAAGATTTATGGAGGGAGTTACTGCCTGCCAAGTACCACCGCTCGCTATGGTAATCTGGCTTGCGTCACTTGTATTGAGTTTGCGTTGGGAAGGTTTGTGGGTGAGGAGTGCCAGGATGCAAACCTTCCACGAATTGCTTACCAAATTGTCATGCGAGCAGTTTTCTTCGTTCATGTTCACTAAAGACTGTATTTGTGAGCTTTGGAATAAGAATGGATGAAGAAAAAAGTAGATTGTTTCGTAATTCTACCTATTTGACCTCGTTGTACGAACATAAAAGGAAGTAAGGGAAGCTGAAAGAACACAGCAGGCTTACACGTGGCGGTCCCTTTCAGAAACATCTCTTGTTTCCACCTATCACTACCGTCAATAGTATTAGTAAATAGTAGTAATGGTAGCTCCTCACACCAGCTCACATATGCCATACTGAGATAGAAAGAACAGCCCAGCGCACAGGTGAGAAAAGGCGAGGCGGGTAGGAATGGAAATATTTCTTTTGCAAGGCGCGGAATTAGGAAAGAAAAATGTAGTGTAGCCCGCGACGCGACGTGCTCGAGAGGGGATCCACGTACACGTTTCATGCAAATGTTCTAACCCGTCTAGTGCCGCCCCTTAGAGAGAGAGAGAGAGAGAGAGAGAAAGGGGAGATTATATCAAGCTTCCTCTCCCTCCAAGAAATAAACTAGGGTTCCCAGACTTTCGAATAGCGCAGGGTGGACATCTAGTGCCACTAAGGCAACGCTGCAGTCCTTTTCTCTTTTCCTTGGTGCTTGCTCGGCCTTTCTCTCCTTAAAAAAAGCCACTAAAGTCAACAAGCCGGCGTTATTGTTTCGTGTGAGTTTCCTAAGAGGTGAAAAAATATACGAGAATAGCAAGGATAGGTTCAGTTTCTTTTCAAAGTAAATATAGCTTTTTTTTCTGTTTTACTTCACGAATTATGAGCATCAGTACCACCAGTTCATATTTGCTGCAACATTGATGGTTTCCTCTTCTTTACTAAGTTGTTCGTGTTCTAAGGTGAGGGATTATGTTGGCTGGTATTCTAAAACGCTTTTCTCTTTTATCATTACTTTCCCAAGGCTTTAGTTGAAGATACTCTTGTTTTCAGGGATATTTTTATGGTTCTGGTGATGGATTAGCAAGATTTCTAGTTTATCAAAAGAAGAAACTATCTTGAAATTCCAGCTAGTCGTCTCTGAGGCTTTGGAAAGTTGTTGTGGTAAGAGAGAACGGCGTCTTTGAATACGGGATTATGTAGGAGTGTAAAGATGAAACTAACTCGCGGCCAACAGTCAGATGAATGTGAAGGATGGTCTGTGTCTCGCCTCCTTAATATTTTACTCTTCATGACTTCCTCTCCTTCCATAACCATTTACCCACTTCCTATTCTGCCTCTCCTTCATCCCTTCCCTACAATTATCATTCTATTTCCTATTCCTCCTTTCCGTTCTAAATTCTTCTGCTTCTCACAAATCCCTATTTTTCCATTCCGTTATTTATTTTCGCTTCTATCCTGTTTTGTTTCTCCTTCATCCTTCTCCTACAATTATCATATTTCCTATTCCTCCTCTTCGCTCTAAATTCTTCTACTTCCTACAAATCCTTATCAAGTTCTATTTTTCCTCCTTTTTTTATTTAATCTTGTATCCTTATTTGTTTTTCCTTCATCCTTTTCCTACAATTATCATTCTATACCCTATTCCCTTTCCTTCTATATTTTCCCACAAATCCGTATCTAGTTCCATTTCTCCATCCTGACTTGTTCTTCCCTTCCTCTCCCACGCAGTGTTCTCTCTTCCGCACCATCCCCACCTCTCTCTCTCTCTCTCTCTCTCTCTCTCTCCTTTATCTCCATTCCCTCCCTTTCCCTTACTTATTTTCACCTTGTCACTCCTCATTTTTCTCCGCTCCTACCTCTCCCTTCCTCTCGTCTCTTGTTTTCTCGACTCTCCCTTTTTATTCTTCCATTTCTCCCTCCTCACCTCCATCACAATATTTTTTTCAGTTTTTTCTCGTCTTTCCTTCCATACTTTTTCATTTTTGCATTTCGTGAGGTAGAATCATTCTTTTATTTCTTTTATTTTTCCTCCCTATCCTTCTTATGTGTGATTTGTTATTTTACCGTCAGTATTTGTCTTAAAGTGTTTTGCTGTAAAGAATAATATTTTGCTCATGTTTCTTTCTTATTTTGCTTTGAGAGAGAGAGAGAGAGAGAGAGAGAGAGAGAGAGAGAGAGAGAGAGAGAGAGAGAGAGAGAGAGAGAGAGAGAGAGAGAGAGAGAGAGAGAGAGAGAGAGAGAGAGAGAGAGAGAGAGAGAGAGAGAGAGAGAGAGAGAGAGAGAGAGAGAGAGAGAGAGAGAGAGAGAGAGAGAGAGAGAGAGAGAGAGAGAGAGAGAGAGAGAGAGAGAGAGAGAGAGAGAGAGAGAGAGAGAGAGAGAGAGAGAGAGAGAGAGAGAGAGAGAGAGAGAGAGAGAGAGAGAGAGAGAGAGAGAGAGAGAGAGAGAGAGAGAGAGAGAGAGAGAGAGAGAGAGAGAGAGAGAGAGAGAGAGAGAGAGAGAGAGAGAGAGAGAGAGAGAGAGAGAGAGAGAGAGAGAGAGAGAGAGAGAGAGAGAGAGAGAGAGAGAGAGAGAGAGAGAGAGAGAGAGAGAGAGAGAGAGAGAGAGAGAGAGAGAGAGAGAGAGAGAGAGAGAGAGAGAGAGAGAGAGAGAGAGAGAGAGAGAGAGAGAGATCTAATCAACAGAGAGAGAGAGAGAGAGAGAGAGGTCATCTAATCAACATCAGAGAGAGAGAGAGAGAGAGAGAGTCATCTAATCAACAGAGAGAGAGAGAGAGAGAGAGAGTCATCTAATCAACATCAGAGAGAGAGAGAGAGAGAGAGATCAACATCAGAGAGAGAGAGAGAGAGAGAGAGAGAGAGAGAGAGAGAGAGAGAGAGAGAGAGAGAGAGAGAGAGAGAGAGTCATCTAATCAACATCAGAGAGAGAGAGAGAGAGAGAGGTCATCTAATCAACATCAGAGAGAGAGAGAGAGAGAGGTCATCTAATCAACATCAGAGAGAGAGAGAGAGAGAGAGAGAGGTCATCTAATCAACATCAGAGAGAGAGAGAGAGAGAGAGAGGTCATCTAATCAACATCAGAGAGAGAGAGAGAGAGAGAGAGGTCATCTAATCAACATCAGAGAGAGAGAGAGAGAGAGAGAGGTCATCTAATCAACATCAGAGAGAGAGAGAGAGAGAGAGAGGTCATCTAATCAACATCAGAGAGAGAGAGAGAGAGAGAGGTCATCTAATCAACATCAGAGAGAGAGAGAGAGAGAGAGAGAGGTCATCTAATCAACATCAGAGAGAGAGAGAGAGAGAGAGAGGTCATCTAATCAACATCAGAGAGAGAGAGAGAGAGAGAGGTCATCTAATCAACATCAGAGAGAGAGAGAGAGAGAGAGGTCATCTAATCAACATCAGAGAGAGAGAGAGAGAGAGAGAGGTCATCTAATCAACATCAGAGAGAGAGAGAGAGAGAGAGAGGTCATCTAATCAACATCAGAGAGAGAGAGAGAGAGAGAGAGGTCATCTAATCAACATCAGAGAGAGAGAGAGAGAGAGAGAGGTCATCTAATCAACATCAGAGAGAGAGAGAGAGAGAGAGAGGTCATCTAATCAACATCAGAGAGAGAGAGAGAGAGAGTCATCTAATCAACATCAGAGAGAGAGAGAGAGAGAGAGAGGTCATCTAATCAACATCAGAGAGAGAGAGAGAGAGAGAGGTCATCTAATCAACATCAGAGAGAGAGAGAGAGAGAGGTCATCTAATCAACAGAGAGAGAGAGAGAGAGAGAGAGAGAGAATCAACATCAGAGAGAGAGAGAGAGAGAGAGTCATCTAATCAACATCAGAGAGAGAGAGAGAGAGAGAGAGAGGTCATCTAATCAACATCAGAGAGAGAGAGAGAGAGAGAGAGATCTAGAGAGATCAGAGAGAGAGAGAGAGAGAGAGAGTCATCTAGAGAGAAGAGAGAGAGAGAGAGAGACATCTAGAGAGAGAGAGAGAGAGAGAGATGTCATCTAATCAACATCAAATTTGTGAAGCGGACGATCAAGGATATTAATTCTCATAAATGACTGGCTGCCTCGGGAGAAAACTTCATGAAACGCTGATGAATCACCTTTAAAACACTCTTGGCGAGACCTCCAATGTTTATATGAGGCATTATCTCTTTACCTGTACCTTCTGAGGGGTTAAATATGTATACGAAGTTCTGTTGGTAATATATCTGGTATAATGTTTCTATTTTTTTTTTTTTTTTGTAAGAGGAGGAAAGCTAGCCAAAGGCAACATAAAACGATAAAAAGAAAGCTCACTCAGTCGCCAGTACTCTTGTAGGTCCGACAGAGTTGGCCAAAAAAAAAAGGGGGCAAATATCTTGAAACTTCCCTCTTATATGAAGTTAAGTCATAGGAAGTTGGAAATACAGAAGCAGGCAGGGAGTTCCAGAGTTTACCAGGGAAAGCTATGAATGATTGAGAATACTGGTAAACTTTTACATTAGAGAGTTGGACAGAGAAGGGATGAGAGGAAGAAGAATGCCTTGTGTATATGGTGACTGGCGTCTAGCAAAGCCAACCTAAACTACTCGAGATACACCTGAACCTTTCTTTCTAACCCGGGGCTTCATCTCCCTGCAGTGTTGATTTATCGTTACCGTTATATGGATTCCTAGTCTACATCACGTTACATTCAATAAGTTCAACGTATATATGTGTGCAGTATACTAGGGAATTATTTTTAGCCAAGATCTCTAATTGGAGGTTCATTCACAGAGATGATGGTAGGATTGGCAACGATGTGAGTGAGGAGGACGACACCGGTGGAATTTTAGAGAGTAGCGCTGACGGAGTGACGAGAGAAGGAAGCAGTGCCACTGAAAGAGGAGATGGAGCAGGAGAAAAAGCATCAGTACCGCCACCGCCACCGCCACCAGGAGGAAGAGGGAGAGGCGGGCCCAGGAAGTACAGCATTCCCAGCAGTGAATTGAAGAAGCTTGACCAATTGTTTCTTTCCGAGGATGACAAGCTGACTTATGATCGCCGCCAGACGCCCTCCTATACAGCAGGTACTCTTTGATTGAAATTACCTCTCGATGCTTTTAACCTCTTCAGTACTGGAACACACTTTTAACGTGAGTTTTGCTTGTGATTGAACGATTTTATTAACATTAAGAAGCGTCTATGAAGGTCAGAAGAATAATGGCCAGAGACTTCATTATTCTAATCCCCACATGATTTTCTGAAGCCGTATAAAATCGCCAAATAGTAAACAGAATATGAAAATAAGTCTTGATACAGAAAGGGCTAAAGGAGGAGAGGAAAATGATAGTTCAAGGAGGAGAAGGAAGAGGAAAGGTGTACGATGTGAAAACAAAATTTCAGCATATGAAAGGAGGCTGCCTAATCTTGGGAAGCCGTGCAGAAAATGAGTTAAAATGTCAAATAGTAAGGTCTGTTTATTATTTTTCGATAGTTCTCTGCGGTTTTTTTTTTAGTATCATTCCTTCTTTTCCTTCCATTACTACGCAGGACAAGACGTCGTTGTGGTCTAGGGTTCCTATTTAGTAGCAGGCTATGTTGATAGTTTTTTTGTATCTTAGTTGTAGCTTATCTTATTTTGCGACATTTTAGGCTCATTCTTGCTCATGATTTTTCTTTTTTTCTCGTACAGAGGAGTTTAGCAAGTGAAGAGGATGGCACGTAAAGTTCTGTTGCTCATTTCCGTTGCTACAGATACTTAAATCAACACACACACACACACACACACACACACACGCCCGGTAGCTCAGTGGTTAGAGCGCTGGCTTCACAAGCCAGAGGACCGGGGTTCGATTCCCCGGCCGGGTGTAGATATTTGGGTGTCTCCTTTCACGTGTAGCAGTGAGTAGGTACAGTAGGCTGTTCACCTAGCAGTGAGTAGGTACGGGATGTAAATCGAGGAGTTGTGACCTTGTTGTCCCGGTGTGTGGTGTGTGCCTGGTCTCAGGCATATCCGAAGATCAGAAATAATGAGCTCTGAGCTCGTTCCGTAGGGTAACGTCTGGCTGTCTCGTCAGAGACTGCAGCAGATCAAACAGTGAAACACACACACACACACACACACACACACATTTTCCATTTATTTCCTTCCTTAATTTATCACTAACTTTACGGCGGAGCTTACTGTAGCAACTTTTACCTCCAAATTTATAACGCGTGAATATGTGGAAAAATCGTCAACGTCTTGCTCGCAGAAAGTTCTTATTTTGGATGCAAATGTCGCTTCTATGGGTCATATTCTCAATCACTTTTATGCTTGACCTCCAATATTTCAGAAGGCTTTATCTAAGTTTACACAGAGTTTTTTTTTTTTTCTTAAGGTGTTTTTTACGGTTCTAGAGGCAGTGACAAGACTTTTACACTATTAACAGGAGGAACACTCTTGAAAACCCCGCTATTCATCTCTGGCCTTGGAAAATAGTCGTGGTGAGAGAGCAGAGCATTTCTGAATACGGGGTAAATAAGAGTGGGTAGATTTCCTCAACAGAAGCAGCTTTATTTTTTCCTTTTTCTTTATTTTTTACATGATCATAAATAACCTACTGATTTAAAGGCACATGTATACATTTCTGAGCAATAATTTTACTTTCTTCTCTAAGCCACGATCCACATAATGAAGGGATTAGCATTAGCAGTGACATTAATGAACTGAGAGGTTTAACTTAGGTCGGATGGAAATGCTATAATGTCATTCTGTATTACTCGAGGCAAGATCCTTAATTAAGAGGTGGATCGTGTTGGAGTATTGTGATCTGCCTCTCATTATTTGCTGTTCGTTGGGGAAGTTATTCTGTCACCCGAACATCATTTGCATTGGGTCGTATGATGTTCCTCCGTCTTGTCTTTCCTTCTCTTTCTCCTCTTACCCTTGCTCTTCTTACTTTCATTGCCTTTGTCATCGCTATTACGTCTCTTCATGTCCCTTTTCCTCCTCCTCACCTTTATCTTCTCTTCTTTCATCCTCCGTCAGAGCCATCGTCATTATATTCCATTAACAAAGCAAGGAAGGGTTTTTTCTGTTTCATGGTGAATAAAATATAACCCAACCCTTCTCTCTCTCTCTCTCTCTCTCTCTCTCTCTCTCGAATCCATTCCAACCAACCATCTCGGCGTCCGTCCATAAATTCCCAACATTCCTTGCCTTCCAACTATTTTCTTTCTTTCCTCTACCCATAAAAGCCCCGCCCCATTATCCCAGCCTCACCCAGACCTTTATCGTACCCCACATCCATTTCTCTCCTCTTTCTCATTCTGATCCTTCCCCCAACCTGCACCATCCTTCCCCACACCGGCCTCTCCTTCGCCTTTCTCTCCAACACCGCCTTACACTTGCATTTCGAGACTTTGGATCATGATATCTGTCTCACACCTCCACTACTTTCAGATGGCTTTAGTTGAAGTAACGTATGTTTCTAGTGTGCTTTTGGGTGTTCTAGTGACAGATTAACAGTACATTTACATTATTTGCACGAGAATACTATTGAGAACTCGGCCAATCACCTCTGTAGTCTTTGAAAATAGTCGTGGTGAGAGAGGAAAGCGTTTCTGAATACTGGCCTTTAAATCTCTTGAATTGCAGGTACTCAAAAATACGCTTTTATTTCTTTTTTTTTTCCTATGTACTTTACTTCAAGGTCATATAGATTTACTGACGTTTTTTTGAGTATTAGGTCTTTCTTCATGTGTATAGTTGTGTGATTGCAAGAATTTTACCTCGTTTACCAGCATTTCATTGTTTTTTACTTTGATTTAGGGACTTGGTGTATTAGTCTTTTAAATCCCTGTGCTGTAATAGTTTCCTTTTAGACATCATACTATTAATATACCTTCATTTCAGTACATATCATTTTCTGGAGCAATGTAACTGTTGGACGTAAAATGGTCAATGAAATAGTCGGTTAAGTCAAGGTATAGCGAACCCAACGTCTCCCGTGCCATGAGTGGGTTCACTATCTTGTAATGATCCAAATAGTCTAATCTAATTTAAACCTGTGTGTTGTGGAATGGTTGAGGATGCGTTCACTGTCTCTATTTCAAAGCATTTTTCTCTCGTTCTCTTCTCCCCCCTTGCAGGATCGCCCACCCGAGTCCATATCGAGATGTACATTCGGAGCTTCGGATCAATTAACCCGATACAGATGGTAGGTGAAGCATTTAACTCCTTCAACACTGACACGCACTTTTATCTTGTTTTTGGGGTAAGATTAAACGATTTTGTTTGCATTAGGAAGGGTCTATGGAGGTCAGAAGAGTAATGGCCAGAGTCTTCACTATTCTAATTCCAACATGTGTTTCTGAAGATGTATAAAATTGCCAAAATAGTAACGAGTGAATATGAAAACGCGTCTTGGTATTGAGATTAAGATACCTGTTTTGTCGTCTTCTCGTGTCTCTCTCTCTCTCTCTCTCTCTCTCTCTCTCTCTCTCTCTCTCTCCTTCCTTACATTTTTTTTCTCTCTATGGTATGAGTGTGCGAGTGTGTAATGTTTGCTCCCTGAATATAGAAAAAAAAAAAAGCGAAAAATGAAAAAAAAAATGTAATATGAAGCTTTGAAACTTATGCTTTTTTTTTTTTATTACTTTTATGCTTGAATGTTCAGAGTTGATATTCGACCATCTGAGAAAAGGAGAAAAAAAAAAAAAAATACTAGTGGTAGAATTGCTATATATTTTTTTTTCTACTGTGTTACGAAATAAATTGGTGATGGTGATAAGGATACTTTGATTGACAGCACCGATCATGTATAGTGGTGCGTGATGCTGGTGGTGGTGGTGGTGGTGGTGGTGGTTAATTGACTGAATAATGATTGATTTAACTGCAGTGCAATAACGAGGATATATGACGTAGGTGGTGGTGATGGAGGTGGTGGTGGTGGTGGTGGTGGTGGTGCATGCATGTATTACATATAACGGGGAAGGGAATTTTGATTGGAAGGAAATGGAAAGTAAAGTTTTATTCATCCATTTCGTTCATTTTATCTTTATTTCTTCCTTTTTCCTACATTATTCACTGAAGTGAGTCGCTCAAATAAGGACCTTCATTTCCTTTATCTATTTACTCTTTTATTTCTGACAATGCAATATCCTGAGTTCAAGTTTTATAAAGACTGAAAAAAAAAAAACTCGAAAACTTTCACTGATATTGGCCATTTACTAACCTCTTCAGTACTAGGACATATTTTTACCATGAGTTTTGGGTGCGATTAGACGATTTTATTGATATTAGGAAAGATTAATGGCCACAGTCTTCACTATTTTAATCCCCACATAAGTTTCTGAAGCTATATACTCGTAAAAGCACCAAAGAGTAAGCTAAATGAATGTGAAAATGCGTCATGGTACTGAAAGGATTAATAAGCGTAAAAATCGCTGAGATGGAGCTGTGGTCTTGACCCTGAAAATTACAAGTGGCCTGTTACAAGTTGTCTGTGCCAAAGCTATTTCTGCTGCGTTAGTGATACACGTGTGAGTGGTACAGAGTGCGCTGCCCTCACTGAAGGTTGCGTTTTACAAAGGAGAGGCATTCTTAGTACTCGTAGAGGCTTTCTGTATGATGCCAACCTCTCTATATTCTGAAACACTTCAGCAACGCACCTTCACTGTTTCCAAAGGGCTCTCTCTAGTTGAAGTGACACGGTTTCTTAAGTGTTTCTGTAATTCTAGTGACATCATTTTTTTTTTTTTTTTTTCATATTCAATAGGAAAAGTACTCTTTAGAATTCGGCTAATCGTCTCTGTTGTCTTTGAAAATGGTAGCGGTGAGAGGGAAGCGTTTCTGAATATGGCTCTCTCTCTCTCTCTCTCTCTCTCTCTTTCTCTCTCTCTCTCTCTCTCTCTCTCTCTCTCTGAATCTAAAAAATCGTATACCTCTACTCTCCACGCCTCCTGCCGCTCTGCTACATGATGGTACGCAACATCAGGAAAGTAAAGGTCACGAACACCCTCTTTTTATTCCCCCGGGCAAGCAAAGTGGTTGTTATCAGTGAGCGGGCTGGCGTTTTTAATCTAGAGTGTCCAGGATGATTTATAGCCTCACCTTTTACCTGGAATCTTGTTAAAGAATTTTCGTTCCGTCTACACTGCAAGGAAAATAATAATTAAGGTTTTTCTATGATGAAATTGTGATTGTGAAATGTAATGCCAGTCACAGTAAAATGGAGACAGTATTGTTAATGATTCGGGTAATCCTTTGACTGTAAGCACGTCACAGGCACATGCTCTCGTCACGATTTTTTAATTGTACAACACACATCAAGAACAGCTGCAAGGAGGCACTCTTATTTTTCATGTGATGTAAAAAAGAAAAAAATATATACGCGTGAAGTAATCAGACAACAGGCAACTCAGCAGCAAAGTGTGGCAACGAAAACAATAGTGGTCGCTGGGGGGGTAACGTGGTAACTTTTCGTGTGTGTGTGTGTGTTCCTAAACTTCCGTTTCCCCATCCAACCCCTCTTCCCCAGTCCCCACCACACGAGGCCGTTCTGCAAATCCACTTTGTTGTTTGTTCTTTCTATTCCTTCTCCTCCTTCTCGTCGTCGTTATCTTTCCTTCTCTCCTTCATTCTCTCCCTTTTGTCTCGGGTTGCAGCCTTGCCTTGCCTTTGTGTTGAAGGCGTCAGTCAGTCTCCTCGGTAATCTACGGATCTGCGCCACTGTCACTACCACTGTCGCGGCCACCTTTTCCAGAATTACTCACGGCTTTAGGTTGAGTGAACGGCAGAAAGTCACGTCCAACACGAGACCAGAGGCAATTATTATGTCCGTGTGGATGTAGTATGAAAAGTTAGATGATTTGAATGTCACACTATAAATTAAATGCTCATATTTTGCATTTGTTACAACCAATTGGACAAATACAAGTTTTTTTTTTAATTAAATCGGACTTCAAACGTAAGTAATCCACTCAAGCATTGGTATATTAGATGAAACTAATAATTGCAAACTCGTCGATCTGTCTGTCTGCCATAGGCCACTGAACGTACAGTACCGTTCACCCCAAGGAATATACAAGGTCTAGAATCCTTGGTTCACCTCTATCTCATCATTTCATCACATTGAGTTCACCATTGCACTATAACTAACAAACATTACGTTGAATTTTGTTCCTCAGTTGTTGTCTTCCTCAATATTTGCTTGACAGTCGCTTTGATTTCTTGGAGTGAGACGCGAACGTGGCGTACAGAACCAAATTTAACCATACTTCCCAACGCCTCCTATACATACACACTTTTCCCACATCCTTCCATCCTGCCACGTAGAGTAATTCTCCCCTTATACGCCTTGGTTCTTCACCCAGTTCTCTTCTCACAACCTTCCCTCTCAACCTATCTAGTCAACCAGCCATGCTCGCCCCTCCCTCATGGCGTCTCCTTATTTCATATGCATAAGTCACCTCCCTTCGCCCCACTGCAGGAATTTCTGAGGCCTTATTTACATGTTGGCTCAATCATTAGATTCAGGCTAGTTTGCATGAATTCCTCCAGCGAAACAAGATTATTTAATTTTACGGTAGCTACCTGTACTAATTGAAGGTCACCTGGATGTGGCTCTCATCAGTGGACCTGTGTGTGTGTGTGTGTGTGTGTGTTTGTGGGTGTGGGTGTAATTTACCACGGTCGTCTGCTGGTCACCCAGCCAGTCTTCCCAATTACGAAGCGAGCTCATAGACCGATCTTCGGGTAGGACTGAGACCACAACACTCCACACACCGGAAAAGCGAGGCCACAACCCCTTCGAGTTACATCCCGTACCTATTTACTGCTAGGTGAACTTGGCCTACAGATCAAGAGGCTTGCCCATTTGCGTCGCCGCTTTCCGGGAAACGAACCCGGACCCTCTCGATTGTGAGTCGAGCGTGCTAAACACTACACTACGCTGTGTGTGTGTGTGTGTGTGTGTTCTATTTAACTTTTTTCTATTTCCTTGCGCTATTTTCAACTTTTTTTTTCAAGAATTAGTCAAATGTTTGATGAAAACAAATGCTTGGGAATCCAAATATAGTTAGCACAAGTGTCATAATTATGTATCATTATCTATGTTCAAATGGAATTGGTGATTCTCATTAACTTTGTATATGCTCCATCTCTTACCCATTTCTTCTCTAGCAACTCCAGCAACTGTTCAAATATAGATAAGACAGTCAGGATAACACAGTACAGTGCCACTTGTTTAATATCATCTTTCTCCTCCCCATTTTTTATCCAATATCTGCAGGTACTTTCAGAATATATGTATGTATGTAAATCAGGATAGCACAATTTATCACTTTTCACAAGCTTATTTAGTATCTTGCTTCTCTCCCTCATTCCTTAGCTACCCAGTGTCTCCAGTAACTTGAAATATATGTATGTAGATCAAAGTAGCACAGCAATACATCACTCCTCACAAGCTGTCTTCCTGGTGTGTGCTGTGGCCGCTATACAGGACTACACGGTGGACCTGTACCTCAGGCAGAGATGGCTGGAGCTGCGGTTCCTCAACAACTCCCTCACACGACCTGTGGACCTCAATGACCCGGTGTTGGTCAAGATGCTGTGGAAGCCTGAAGTGTACTTCCCCAATGCCAAGGAATCTGACTTCCAGTATGTCACTGTGCCAAATGTTATGCTGAGAATCCACCCAGATGGCACCATCCTGTACATCCTCAGGTAATGACACGGCACACTCGTTTAACTATATCTGTTCCTGTGTTGACTTGGTCTCATCAAATGCCATAGCCATTGAGTGATAGCCAGATTACTCTGAGCTTTATACATAAGAAAGATGGAGATGTTTTCAGCATTTGTTATTGCAATCCATCACCATTCATTCCCACCCAAAGCCTCATCTCTTTTATTCTACCTCTTGCATCCACTTCTGTAGGGAGGGCAAGGCCATGCATGTACTCCTGATTGAATAATGAGTAGAGTTCATGTAAGGAAGAGATCAGTGGTGGTAAAGTTCAGCTCAATTCATTCCTGCATTATGTACGGCTTGTCAAATAGACATCCTCCTCCAGACTGAAGCTGACGTTCTCCTGCATGATGGATCTCTCCAGCTACCCACTAGACCACCAGACCTGCTACATTCAGATTGCCAGCTGTAAGTTTTGACAACAGACATCACTCTTAAACCTGACAACCTGAGAGACTGGAGCAGTTACAATAGAGAATATGAAAATTCACATAAATCAATTCTCTTTGTAATTAACTCTATCACCTTTTCTCCATGTGGTGTCTTAAACTTGCGTGTGGCGTAGTTGTCAAAACCACACGTGAGCTGGAGCTGACCTGGTATGAGGACTCTCCTCTCAAGATGTACCGGAGACTGAAGCTACCTCAGTTTGAGATGAAAGAAATCAAGGCAGATGTATGCAATCAGTCCTTCCATATTGGTGAGTGACTAACATTTGTATCATTACTGCAGCTTCCATATACTACTATCATGTAAATGAATGATGATGGCTTGTCATGCATCCATTTTCAGTGTCAAAAAAATCACTAGAAAAATAACAAGAAGATGAAATAGATTTATGTATGCTAAGGGTTGGATCCTTAACAAGTACAGTACTGTAGACATTGAGATTACAAAACTAAGCCATTCATGAGAACTTTGGCATTACAATATCAACACTTGTAAAGGGATATTACTAGGGAAATTTTGTATGTTGAGAGTACCCTTCCATGTAGGTAATACATGAATTATTTTCTACAATTTGTTACAGGCAACTATAGTTGTCTGCAAGCTGCATTTGAGCTTCGACGTAACATTGGCTATCACTTGGTGCAGTCCTACTTGCCCACTTCCCTCATTGTGGTGGTGTCCTGGGTCAGCTTCTGGCTAGACGTGGATGCCATCCCTTCCCGCGTCACACTGGGCGTCACCACTCTCCTCACCGTCTGCTCAGAGTCCACCTCTTTCAGAGACAAGATGCCAACAGGTGAACACACAGCATGAACACACAGCAAAGATACCATCATGAAAATTAACTGCAATTCAGAAAAAATCATGGGCTTTCTTGTGTCATAACATAAATGTAGTTCCAAAACGTTTTGTTCATTTTGATTTCATGTTAAAGATACAGCATCTGAAATTTCATTCTTTTATTCTACATACAGTTGAATCATTAAGACTGAATTCTCACCTAACATTACTTACTTATTCGATACTGGCAATCTATTCCACGCCTACTTTTCTATATCAGTATTTTTCTTTTCAGACTTAGGCCCTTTACAGTGCTGCTCTATTCTTTGGCACTGCACTGCTTAAATTTCTAATATGCATTTGTAATTCTACACAGTCATTAGTGGTGCTGCTAAAGTGGGTCTGAAACTCTCCTCCCCAGCCACTTCTTGGTTCACAATATTCTGCAATAGTACAACCAACCTTATTGACCTGCTGACTGACCATTTTGGAGCAAGTGTCAAATTAAGTCAGGCATTAGCAGGGCTACAATCACACCCTGTAGGTACAGTGGAGTGATTAGTTTAACATGTGCTACAGCTGAATGTCAAGGATTGTGATGACCACATTAGTTCTTGTCAGCATCCCATCATTAGCAATGGCAATACCTTAAACACCTGTAGTGGTAATTTTATAGTTGACTAATTGTGAAAATCATAGCTTAACCAACATTTAGAAGCAATTTTCCATCAAAATAACACCAGTAAATTGGTACAGTCATAAAAGATGTCTAAGATCCCTTAGTTTACTGTTTTACTAATTTGATTGAGTACTGAGTTTACTTGTGCACAGACGACAGACATAGGGCATATCCGATTCAGTTATCACCACCATGAACCCAATTAAAATAGGATCATGTAAGATTCTCAGACAAAGAATGACTGAAGCCCTTTCTATTTCAGTGTCGTATGTCAAAGCCTTGGACATCTGGATGGGCTCATGCACAGCCTTTGTCTTTTTGGCATTGGTAGAGTTTACAGTTGTGAATCACATTGCCCGCCACCATCGGCGATTTCTCATCTGGGGATCTGTGTACTGGCGATCCAGGCTCTCCTCCATCAACCAAAACCAAAGTCTTCTTCAGCCCAAACAGAAGATGTCTGATGGAGCATCTTCTGCCAAGTGTTCTAACATGGGCTCTCTCTATACCTGTGCCCAAACGTCTTCCTACGGAGGCAATGATGATGCTAGAAAGCACACCCGCAAGAAACTAGGCTCACTTTCAACTATTGTTAGTTACTCAGGCTTATAATCTTGAATCATAACTAGCATAAAATGTTTTAGAGATATTGCATGCTTATTGGTTATACATTCTAGTATAATGAAATTTGAAACTTTTTGTGTCCATGATTTTGTTTCCTACAAGCTATGGAGACTTTATTAATGATATACATTTTGTAACAGGAAGCTCAGGCAGATGCCAGAAGGAACATCACACATAACACAACAGTGGAAACAGTGGAGTGTCACACCACCAGCTTTGCAAGTGGCTCACAAGAGATGGCTCCTTCCAATAATGATGGAACAACCCTAAATCCTGACAGCTGTACAGGCCCTGGCTCATATGACCTTGATGAGGAAGAGGAAGCAGTACAGAGCCAAGGTCTCAGTGATGCAGGAATCACCTGCTTGCCATCACACTGGCAGCACGAAGCCCACATAGCAAAACTCATTGATAAGATTTGTCGGGCACTATTCCCTGTCATGTTCATCTTCTTTAATCTCATTTATTGGTTATATTATCAAGTCCTTACCTGATGCATTGGTAAGGAGTTTCTCTTTCATAAGCTGTTCATTGTTATGACTTAAACCTGTATCTGCTTAGTACATCCCAGGTCATGACCTCAGAGGACATGTCACCCTCAAACTTAATCTCATTACTGCCTCAATGTACATCATGGATTTCCTCATGACATTTGCATAACATGTATTCTCCTGAGGAGACATGTATTCTAATGGTGAAATCCTGAGGAGACATGTAATCCAATGGTAAAATTCCTTCCTAGAATTCATAGCTTCTTTTGGCATATTATGTTGAATATTAAGATTTCCTTTACCACTTCCATGTTATATTTTTAAAAGTGATGACAACAGTGGGCTCCTTTAAGGATGCTTCAGTATCACTTTTCTGTTTGTTAAGACAGCATCATCTCAAGCAGATTACACACACTATGGCAAACTGAGTGCACAGGCCAAACAGATTGTTGTTTGTTAGTATATATACAACACTTTTATGATTGTGTATTGGCAGCCAGTCAACTCACTATATTAGAATTAATTTAAATCCTTCAAGTACAGCCAGTCACATTACCATAAAATAATTATTTTTAGCCCTTCCCCTGGTACTCTTCTATCATCAGTAGAATCTAAACTTTGCATAGCACACTATGGTAAACTCACACCCTTCTGGTCATCCAAATTCTTACTACACTACCTTTGCCTTTATGCAAGACAAATATTGTCTTCCTTCATTCACCAGGCACTCATCTCAGCCTCACACTATCAAGGTTGAGCATCCTAGTCACTGCTGCAGCTTTCCTAGGTTTTAACACTTCCACAGTTATTCTATGTATACCTGTAGTGTTAAGTAGCTTTACCACACTTAAATCTGGCTACTCTGGCTCAATGTACTTCACTGACTCCAACGAATTAGTTTACAGCTAACTACTATGCCGCTTTATTTGTCCACACTATGAGCCACACAGATGTTGTATGTCAGTCTTGTTACTACCAGAGCAATTTTTATCTCATCATGTATAGGCTATCTAGTAATTGTTTATATAATAATTTATTTTGATATTCATATTTCTCCCTATGGGGCTGGACTGGTAATGTATTCTTCCACCTTTTTACAGTTGTAGATCTTTCTCTGATATTCATCTTTATTCTGTCTTCCTGCACACAGTCTCAATGTCCTCTTCAGTCTTTCCACTGGTCTAATTCCATTATGGATTCACTAACATGTTGAGATCCTTGTGGAAGCTTGGCTGTATTGTCCTTGAATGAATATTCTGGCAAGTCTTCATTAATGTTAAAAGGAATAGTTTAAAACATATAACTTATCTATCAATCACAGTGTCCTAATTTTGAAATTCTTACTTTGTTTTTAGCTTTTTAATTTAATTGGATTAATTTACACAATCTTTAATCATTATTCACTGTATTTGGGATACAGGCCTTGTATGCTTAATGTAGGGGCCCAAACATTGTATAATGCTACCTACCTAGTTGTATTATGTTGATCAACAATGCAAAATAAATTTTACAGTATTTGTTTCAAATGTATGCACCCTGTGATGAGTTTGGATATCCTTAAGAGTTGTTATGGTGTGAGTGAGATGATGCACCTTGGGAGGAAGGGAGTGAGAACACTGTTTTTTCTTAACCTGGTGGTGGTAGTGGGGTAACTGGTGGTGGTAATTTTGGTGATTCAAATCCTGGTGAGTATTGGTTGATACATAATAGTGTCATGACATTTTAATCCTCTATCTATCTATGATGGCATTAGTACTTCAGCTTCATGATCCTAGTGGTGGTAGTAACTAGCATTATATTCAGATGAGTCACCAGCTCATTGCAACAACTTACAACAGATTCTAGTGGAAGTTATTGGGGACTTTTCAAAGGACCTTTTTTAAGGTGATGCATCCTAGTGGTAACTGTATTTTCATAAGTCAACATCTTACTACAGCTGCTATCGATAGATTCCAGTGGAAGCTACTGAAGTTTTCTAGGGTGCCTAGGTAGGCCCATTAGTAATTGTGATGGTGACATGTTGCAAATTAAGTACACATTAATTATGCAGTACAAAGAGTGGCAGATGGTAGTGGTAAGTTTACACATGGCATATCCCAAATAGAGCAAGTGATATTTCCCTAATGTGGAAGGATGACTGGCTCACTTCAATAAAGTCTAAAGGAAATACAGAAGCAGACATGGAGTTCATGAGTATACCAGAGAAAGCAATGGAGGATTGAGAACACTGGCTAACTCTTGCACTCGACAACCTAGTAATGCCGCCCACCAACACCCACACCCAGACACCCAACACACGCTTATCACCCATCCATGTTTGTTAATATTGTGACATGTCTGTGAAAATAGATAGATACATAATTGGGAAAGCAAGTAATTTGATGCTTTGAATATTAGTTAAAGTATTTAGTCATAAAATATTAACCATTCGGCCGTGGCTTCGTTTTTTTTTTTTTTTTTTCTATAGGGAATTGTTATTTAACTACGTAATTTAGCTAAGTCACCACTGTTCCCATCTCCCTGATGGCCTCACAACCAAGGCGATATAACTCATCATAGCTCTGGGCGGGCATCTCTTCCAACACACTATAGCTCGTCAATATTTTGGGTAATACTTAGTATTTTCTTAGCGTTTCTGTGTATTTCTAGGGTCTGGTGTGTATATAGATAGAAGCAGTGGGATGAAGAAGAAAGGAGAAACAAAAGAAGAGGACAAAGAAGGAGAAAGGGAGGAGGAACCAAGACTTAATATTTAGCTAAGTCTACCTTGTATTCTTGCCGTTCTTTATAATGCATTCTGGTGTTTTGGGGATATGGGGTGTTTGGTAGTGCTGTATGATGTTTTGAGTGTGTTTAGGAAGTTATAGATGTATTTTATGGGCGCTTTGTGTGTTTTCAGTATGTGTTAGATGGATTTAGGTATATTTAACATATTTTGAATGTGGTTTGGGGGGGGGGGATTGGGCTCATGGTACAGTAACGAGAGAAAGTTATTGTACCATGGTTGGGCTATTTGCGTGAGTTTTGAGAATTCTGGGACATTTATAAGTGTTGTATGGTGCTTTCGGTGTGTTTTGTGACAATATTGAATGTTTTGAGGTGTGTGTGTGTGTTTTGCGGTGTGCAGGTGGTTTTGGTGTTTACTATGGGTGTTTCTAGTTAGTTTTGGGTGTGTTTGTTGGTATTTTGAGGTGTTGTATGGTGTTTTGAGAATGTTTTGGGATAGTATAGCGTTTTTTGAGTGGTTTGTGGTATGTAGGAGCGGTGTTCTGGGTATGTTTAGGTGCGTGTGGGTCTTGAGTTTGTTATTACATACATACATAAATACATACACACATACTTTGTATTAGGTTACAGTAAGAATAAGATCAAAAGTAAGAATTAGAATGATAATAATAAACCAGTAACAGCGAAGAGGTTAAAGTTTAAAGAGGTTTCATAATTACCAATTAAGATTTCTTACCAAGATGAGGGTCTTGATCCCTCACCATTAAATTTTTTCTTCCTTCATCGTTAAAACAAATAAATGAATTTAACAATAAATTAATTAAAAAAGGATCAATATATTATATATCAATAATTCCCGTTAGTATACAGTATTCTTTGCCCATTGTATGATGTCCACCTGTGCTTCTCCCTTTCCTTCTCACTCCTGCGGCCTCAGCTCAAGGCGGTATGTACATACTTTACAGTGACAACTGACAGGGCATACATACACATCTGTCAGCCAAGTTCCCCAATGTGGTCTCCAGCGTCTCTGTTCACCTGCTGAAACACATGTCATAAGCTTGCCTACATGAAGAATAAGGAAGGATTATGGTTAATCAAATGAAAATGCATTACCTCCTCCTCCTCTTACTACTACTACTGCTGCTGCTGTTGCTGTTGCCATACTATGAGAGAGAGAGAGAGAGAGAGAGAGAGAGAGAGAGAGATACTCTCACACGGTTTCTTTTTCCTCATACGGCCGTTACATATATCCAAGTCAAGGGAAAATATAGACGGTTGACTTACCAACAAAGCCTGTAATTGCCTATTAGATGCTTTCAAATATCCCTCGCGAGATTACAATCTCACTTATTGCAACATACACCTCAGCACCCACGTAATTTTTGCTTATGATTCATTAAAAAGAAAAGGTAACTTATAACATGAAAATATTGAACCTTAAAGCGTCCACCAGCTCTCTAAACGGTCTTAGCAAGTTTACCACAATCAGTCTTATTACTACATGTATTTCAATATCCCCGTTCGTTCTGATTATGATCTGAACCCACACAAAAAAACTTGGGATTGCATCAACACTTCCTAGAACAACATATGAATGAAAATATATCTCATTTTGCTAAGGAAATCACGATTTGCAACGTTATAAGCATTCAGAACCAAACATCATGCGATTCAGAATCCACGTTTTGAAACTTTTAGGCGTTTCCTTGAATATGTAGTAAAATTTTGCGAGGGATATCCACTGCTGTAATAAACATTTAGCAATAACCCTGCAACACGAATAGAGAAATAAATAGTACCTTGGAGAGCAAGACTAGAGTTGTGAAGCCAGTTACCATCAGTCACTGTCAGAGAAAGTGAGGCATTGTGAACACTGGCGCTGGACGAAGTATTCACTATTCAGGCGTTTATATTCTCCCAGCTGTAGTCTGCTATGGGGAGTTGTGGGGCGAGGACGTGTTGACAGTGGTAGCCGTGTGTATGTGTGTGTGTATGTGTTCGCGTGACAGTCACAATGCAGGGCAAGGGCCATGAGAGTGACAAGCCATTCTACCACCACGCCTACGAGGCACCCAGCGAGGAGGAGGAGCGGTTAGGCTCTCTCTTCCATCAGCTGGACGTTAATGGAGACGGCAGAATAGATGTCCGCGACCTTTCTGAAGCACTAAAGCGACTCAGCCTCCCCCAGGTGCCCGGTGCTGCTGAGGTGGGTGGCTTGGTGCTCAGTGCTGGCTGGTTGGTGCCTTGGTGCTCACTTCATTCCCTGCCTCTCTCTACCTAACCCAGGGAGTGAGCACTGCCATATGTCACTTCCCATACATGTTCTTGTACTTGGTGTTACTCTCCAAGGTCGCCGCTGTGTATAGCTCGCTGTGTGTCTCTGTATATGTCTGGTGCACTAAATCGAGACCTATTGACGGCTGCATTTACCCCTTTACACCTGTGTATTTTCCTTACTTTTACTTGCAAGGTCGTGTATGGTATGTGTTGTATCTTGCCTTATCTTTCTATATAAAACTAACCTAATAAGCTGTGTGTCAGGTACTCTGCCAGTGGACACCTACAGAAGACTGCTTTGTTCCAGGCATTCTGTACATTCTCTGTTTTCATTTCAAGGTCACTGTATGTAGTTTGAAATGTGCTTTTTTTTTTTTTATTAATTTCTCTTCATGTGCATCACTCTAATATCTGGTATGAAGGCAGTGGGCGCCAGAGGAAGTCTACATTTATCCTTGTGCTTCCCTTGTTTTTTGTCAAGGTTCCAAGGTTGCCACATTTTTTTTTTTTTTCTTTTTTTTGCCTCGACAGTAATTGTGTACAAGGTTGAAATTGTAGTAGATCCAGTGAGAGGTTTGATGTTCCTATATTCTCCTCTCAATATTTTTCTGACACTTAGATAATATTCCATTGTCTTGCTTCTGTCTTCCCATCTCACTGTTTATTGCCCCCTTACATGTGCTGTCTCTGCCTCATTGTGTTCATAAGATATTCTCATTAATAATCTTACTACTTATGTTTTTTTTCTTCAATATGCTGTGTCTGATCCTCTATCCACTTCACATTCCTCTCTTTCCCGCATACTTGGCCTGTCAGATCTGTCATAACTACATGCTCCCTGTACTGTCACCATGTATTCTCATAATTACACACACACACTTCTCAATCTTGACTAATTTCATCAGCTTGGATCCTTGCCCTCAGCTTAATATTTGCCTTACATGTCATATTTGATACTGTATATATGTTATACCTCATGCCTTACGACTTTTACAATTAAGGAATGAATGGGCAGCCAGAGTGTCACATGTCTTATTGCAGTGTCAGATGCACACAGAAATTGATCTAAAAAAAAGAAAAGTTGAAGACTCATCATCATCATAGGAGTCCTCTTTTTGATTATCTATTGCACTTGTTTAGGGACCGGCACCTCAGTGGGCTTTTTTCTTTCTTTTCAAACACCAATTTTTGTTTCCCTTGGCCGTGTCTCCCTTTTACATAAACAAAGATAATTCTTTGTATCTCCGAGAGGCACCTTGACTAAAGACTGAATCCCTGACAGAGGAACAAAGGACAATGTCATAGACATCTAGACCAGGTTACGAGATTTGTACTCCAGGTCACTGCAGGGCTCACTATAGACAACATGACAGTTTAAAGGTTTTGCCTCTTGCCACTTCACCAACTGTCTGTTCACATGCCTCCAACTTCATGTCATGGTAGTTTTAGTTTGTCCATGGTTCAGCAGGCTGGGAGTAAGGGGTCCTCAAGCACATAGGTTCAAATCCTCATCATGGTGTGAGGATAGGAAAGGCATCAGCTCAGGGTAACACTTTTGAAGATGCCAAGTCCAAAGTTCTTCATTAGAGGGACACAAATAGAGAGAGAGAGAGAGTGCATATATTTGGGTATTGACTAGTAAGTTCATTCAACAAACATATACAGATGCTAAAAGCTCATTTTCATGTACTAAACAAAATTATATATATATATATATATATATATATAACTCTCTTTCCTTCTCTTTTATTACATTTTTTTTCCACAATAAAGCCATCAACCAGTGACAGACTCATAAAGCCCCCATTAACCACCATTGGAGTCCATTATTGTGCCCAAGATGAGTCATAAGTTGCCTTCTGCTTCTTGCTTCTCACTTCAATGTCCCTTGTATATTTTCAGTATCCAGCAGAGGGGTTGTAATAGAGAGGACACAAAAGGTGACTTGTCTTCATTTAAGAGGGAGGTTTCAAGACATTTATCCCTTTATTTTGGCTAACTCTATTGGATCTGCATGGGGAATGGAAACTAAATAAGCCTTATTTCCTCATTTTGTTACCGTTCATTTTTTTACATTGAAAAAAAAAAAAAAAGTTGCCGGCGTATTTGATATTCCTTTCTTCTAACAATTCAGGTTAAAATAAGGTAGTCACAGAATAAGGGCAGAGTGTTCAATAGTTTACCTGACCTGTTTACCATCTTTTTGTGGGAACTATTTCTGAACTGCTGCAGCAAGATTTGCATGTACACACAACACCTCATCCATACACAGCAGGTCTGGGGCATTCACCATACAGAGTGGGGCGTATTATGCTGAGAAGTGTGCTTGGGTTTGTTTCTCTCTCTCTCTCTCTCTCTCTCTCTCTCTCTCTCTCTCTCTCTCTCTCTCTCTCTCTCTCTCTCTCTCTCTCTCTCTCTCTGTCTTGTCTCTTGTGTCATTTCTTGTCTCTTCTCTTTTCTGTCTCTTCTCTTTTCTGTCTCTTCTCTTCTCTTCTCTTCTCTTCTCTTCTATT
Source organism: Portunus trituberculatus (assembly GCF_017591435.1). Taxonomy (NCBI): domain Eukaryota; kingdom Metazoa; phylum Arthropoda; class Malacostraca; order Decapoda; family Portunidae; genus Portunus; species Portunus trituberculatus. The sequence goes on from NC_059296.1 coordinate 5,426,608, forward strand.
CTCTTCTCTTCTCTTCTCTTCTCTCTTCTCTTCTCTTCTCTCTCTCTCTCTCTCTCTCTCTCTCTCTCTCTCTCTCTCTCTCTCTCTCTCTCTCTCTCTCTCTCTCTCTCTCTCTCTTATAAAATATCTTATCTCTTTATGCATGTTTTTTTAGCATTTTATTTCAAGGTTTGTGTTCACTTCCATTAAAACTTAAGATAGATAAATAGTGAGTCACCAGGAGTAATTTGTACCCCACCTCTCTCTCTCTCTCTCTCTCTCTCTCTCTCTCTCTCTCTCTCTCTCTCTCTCTCTCTCTCTCTCTCTCTCTCTCTCTCTCTCTCTCTCTCTCTCTCTCTCTCTCTCTCTCTCTCTCTCTCTCTCTCTCTCTCTCTCTCTCTCTCTCTCTCTCTCTCTCTCTCAGCCAGCCAGCCAGTTCAAAGGAGATGAGGTGCTTGCATCATACCACACATGTTTTGAGAGGTCATTCTGAAGCTTAAGATTCATTCCTCTTACAACATGTTTTCTTTATTGTGAGAATTGAAAACACATGTTCTTTGTATTTCATCATTAATCATGTTTTGAGATATTGTGTTTGTAGTAATAGCGGTGTATGAGGGTGGGGAACTTGTCTCCCTGATGAGAGGATGGGTTTGAACACTGGGCTGGGCAATACTGAGCCTCCTTGGAGGTGATAGCTTCTTCACTTTAGTGCTTGCTGCAGGTCACATTTGGAATCCATTACTGTGTTGTCTGCTTATCTTGTGTGTCGTTAATGTTCTTTTCTCCTACCCCTATTGCCTCCGTATGAGATGCCTCATCAAACAGTCTCTCACTGTTATAAAGGAAAGAAGTTTGGTGATGTGGTTTGGAGAAAATTAAGCAGAGAAACACAAAGAGATAGATGAAATATTGAGATATTTTGTTGTCTTTGCAGCTGTGAAGCATTCCTCTATAAATGCAAGTGTTAAGAGACTTAATGAAATAATAGTGTGTTCTTGGAATTTCCTGAAAACTTGCAAAGTACATCTCTAGCCGTGCTCTCAGCTTTATATATTTATGTATATATCTAGTATATAGTATATATTATATGCATATATATTTTTTTCAGCATTATAATATACATAGGTGTTGTGAAAAGTGAACATTTTATTGATGTATTTATTAAGTGTTTGTAGAAGTGTTTGACTCTGATTGACCTGTTGTACCTCCTCTTCCCTGTGACAGCTGCTGATCCAGAGGGCAGACATCAACAAGAGCAACGATCTGACACTCGCTGAGTTTGTCAACTATGTTCAGGAACACGAGAAGAGATTACTACTGGTTTTCCACACACTTGATGCCAACAGTGATGGTATGCATCCCACCCCTTCCCACTCTCTCTCTCTCTCTCTCTCTCTCTCTCTCTCTCTCTCTCTCTCTCTCTCTCTCTCTCTCTCTCTCTCTCTCTCTCTCTCTCTCTCTCTCTCTCTCTCTCTCTCTCAGTGAAGGAAAGGCACTCTTGTCACCAGTAACATGATACATTCTGAATGGGTGGAGATGTCCAGCATTTCTTGACCTCCTAGATGGCACAGCATTGTGAAATAGTATTATTTAGGTGGCGGGGTCTTTGTCTTTACTTCATTTACCAGATGTACATTATGCTGTAGTTACTGCATAGTTACCGCAGGCCAGGTTGATGGGAGAAGACATGCTTTGGTAAAGCTTACCATTTTTATATGTTTATTTATTTGTATGTCCTTTGCCTAATTGATGATTTTTTAAGGAAGAGTGAGCAGCTTGCGTGTCTCGGTGGTGATTTGAGTAGACTCACCAGTCAGGAGCTTTTCTCCACAAGTTTGTTATTGCAGAGAGTGAAGTAGCATTGTGTGTTGTGCTCTCTGAAGCTGCAGTTATTGCTTCTGTTTATATATACAGTAACATTTTCATTATCATTTCTCAGCACTATTGTTTTTTGGGATATTGTTCTTTCCTGGCTTGCTGTGGTACAAATAACCAGATTATGGCATCATTGTTTATGGCATTGAAAATAATTTTTTTGTGTTTTTGTTGACTAAAATGGGAATCTTTCTTCTTAATTCATATATATATATATATATATATATATATATATATATATATATATATATATATATATATATATATATATATATATATATATATATATATATAGATAGATAGATAGATAGATAGATAGATAGATAGATAGATAGATAGATAATTTTATTTATATATATATATATATATATATATATATATATATATATATATATATATATATATATATATACACACATATATATACAAATTATATATATATATATATATATATATATATATATATATATATATATATATATATATATATATATATATATATATATATATATATATATATATATATTTTTTTTTTTTTTTTTTTAGACTTCAAACTTATTGTTCAACCAAATATTAAGTGGTATGCATACATGTGTGTGTGTGTGTGTGTGTGTGTGTGTGTGTGTGTGTGTGTGTGTGTGTGTGTGTGTGTGTGTGTGTGTCTGTGTGTTGTGCAAGATAATGGCAGGATTATAATCATCATAAATTATTATTATCAGTTTTATCATTGGCACTGGGCATTTACAGACAGTTATGTGTGTGTGTGTGTGTGTGTGTGTGTGTGTGTGTGTGTACAAAATCAGGTCTGTACTGTAATGGCCTGTTTTCTCATACAAATCACTATTATCATTGTTATCATATACAGTTACAAGTCCACTTAAGGACAAGGTGTCTATATTTGTTTGTCTGCCGTTTGTTTGTTTCAGTCACACCAGCACATCTATTCAGGTTAATCTCTGCCTTCTCTTATTATTATTGTCTTATTTATCACGTGATATCAAAACTTGTCATACCATGCAGCTTTATTATGGTAATAAGAAAACATGTCTTCTATAATCCTTGATACTGTCATTGTTTATGTTGTATATATCATTGCTCTTCCCACAGTTTTTCAGTTTACAACCTTTATTAAAGCCATTGCTCTCTGCCATAAACTAGTAGAATATAACACTCATATCAGGTTTATATATAACATATATCTTTTGTACATATGTAAAAATAGTTGTTACTTGATTTTTAGCACTGAATCATGTTATCTGATGCTTAGCTGTTTGAGGAAATGCTTATATGTGTCCATCTATCCATCTGATTCCCTGCTTTCTTGGAATTTTTCGCAAGGAGGTAACCACATCTGGAGAGCTTCCACTTCTCCCTGGCCTTCCACTGGGCACTCAGTCCTCAGGTGGATGTGTTGTGATGGTGACTCATTGCTGAAGTGGCTGAAATGTGGTACTGTGTCTTGATCACCGCCCCCCTTGGTAGCCAACTTGTAACTTAATGCACCTTGTTCATTCCTTCCTTGCAGGCCGTGTGGATGAGAAGGAATTGAGGTCATCCTTCCACAGACTGGGGATTGATATCGATCATGATGAAGCAAAGCGACTCCTCCAGCGGTGAGTGTTCAGTACTTGCCTGTGTTGTGGTGATGAGAGTGTAATGTGCACTGTCTTAGCCCATCTGAGCTTCCATACTTCCACTCCTTTCTATTTGTGAATCTCTAAATGGTGGGCTACATTTGGACATTTACTAATGGGGTGCTTGTGAAGACTTGCTGTGCTATCCACAAGTTCATGTATGTATTGTGTGTCAGCAGTGATTGTCAGCATTTTCAGAAAAGCAGTTACTGGAAAATATAACTGTTTATATTTCCATTTATTTATCTATTAGTACCAAACACTTGATCTCTCTCTGATTATTTCATTGAAGAGATTGGTCGTGATAGAAAACCGTCCTTCCTCTGGTCCTTCCACAACTTCCGTGTTTGGTCAAGGTCTCGTTCCGCTTAGACTCCTCTCACTAACTCAGTCTCAGTCACTGCTATCATAAGTGCAAACTGTTCAGTGTATCACAAGTCATCCATTCACCAACTTTACATTCAGTTCCACTTGCTGTTTCACCATTTCGGGATTTTAAAAGACGTCACTTTGCTCTCGAGGAAACAAGTCAGTCTTTCATTCAGGTGCTCTGCCATTTGGAGTGGATGATGATTTCTATCCAGTGGCTTTGTTCTCTTGGTTTTTTAATGATGTTGATCGCATGTGCTACTGTTGTGCAAGTATTTACATTTAGGTTTGGCCTTAAAAAGATTGAAAACCATGAATATTCTTAATGCATAAAATTTGAATATCTGCAGGATGTTGGGTTACTCACTATATATTTGTCACTTTTTTTTTTACTTGAAATGAATGGATTAGTAAGTGGTTTACATTATGAACTGAAGTTGTATATGTTAAAGAGCTAAGTATGGGAGCATGTAGGTGTTGCCAAAGGTTCTACTGGCAGTGGTGGGTGGCAGTGGATGCCTCCTGGCAGGAGACTGAGCCAGGTGGGTGACACTGACATGCAAGACTTACATATCATGGGTGGGAGGTTCACTTCAAGGGAGAGAGAGAGAGAGAGAGAGAGAGAGAGAGAGAGAGAGAGAGAGAGAGATTATACATCAGAAGTGAATGTGTGGAAAGGCAACCTATTACAGTGTTTAAGTGTGTAAATTTCCATATCACATTTACATTGCTGAGTTTGTTTGATTTAGTGGTGTCGGTGCTCTCTCTCTCTCTCTCTCTCTCTCTCTCTCTCTCTCTCTCTCTCTCTCTCTCTCTCTCTCTCTCTCTCTCTCTCTCTCTCTCTCTCTCTCTCGGTGGATGTGGAAGATAGTGCTGTTTCATCCTTCCTTTTTTTATCTTTCAAATATTCCTCTTAGTTATGATGTCACAATGCATGGAAGGTACAAAAGAATTCAAGATTCTGTGGAGAGAGAGAGAGAGAGAGAGAGAGAGAGAGAGAGAGAGAGAGAGAGAGAGAGAGAATTTCCCCTCATATAGATTATAAATTGATGGATTGGCATTTAAACGATGCTATCAAAACAAATTATTTATCTTTGATATCCACTTACAATATTTGTCATTGCAACCTGACTCGTATCATTATCAGTGGTTGCTTTGCTGGTCTAAATAGCTTTGCGTTATCTTCGTATCTCCGACCTTCCTTAATTATAAAATAAAAGGTGGGAAATGTTTCCGCGCGATGCACAGCAGCGGTGCCAGGAATGGGACGAGTGCTGTGCTGACGGAATGTTAAGTATTCTCTTTAGTGAGGCGGGAGTGTGGGCTGTGGACCGTCTGGCATATTGAGTAATGTTGGGACGGCGCCTGCCCTCACTTGTCAGTTGTCACTTCCTGCTGGTCCTGGGCACTGGGCCCTTGGCACAGGCAGTCAGGCCCCAACTCTTGTAGTGGTCGTGCGCTGTGCCAGCGAGTGCGCCTACACCGAGTGAAGCATGAAGCCAGAGGAGAGTGTCGCCCGCAGGACACATCATCAGGACATGGGCTTCGTTGATCCCTTGCGGACTGGCCAGAGTTCCCTCACCACACACCATGACCACTTTCAGGAGGGGACCGTGGCTCCCCAACACAGTGTTGCGGCAAGGGCACTCTCAGGCCTCGGCGGGCGTACTGGCGCCGCGGCGGGAGTGTTAGTAATGGTATACGGATCGGCAGAGATTTGTGCAAGGACTCAGTGTGGATTAACTTTCATGCCGCTGATGTCCCTCTCACCTCGCCAGCGCCGCCAGTCCCAGAGCAGGTACTGAGATGTGTGTACTGTGTAGTAAGCACAGGCTTCCACCCACGGGTGGTGCTGCTGCTGCTGACGAGCCAATATGAATGAAACTTTTGTAGTTTTATACTATCAAGAACTGAATGTGTAGGCTAAATACGCCGTAAAGTAGCATATTATAAAATCATTGGGTTTATATACACTGTTCACACTCAGGTTGTATTGTGTGAGGCGCTGCTCCCTCCTTGGTGTTCCATTGGCTCTAGGTATTAGTAGTAATATGGCGTAGCGTATAACAGGCAGCTCAACCTATGTTGGCTTGAATAACATCCATCCTAATAATAATAACTATAACAGTGATTGTAGTAAAACATTAATAACTATTGGTAAGAAATCGAGTAGTTGATACAAATACGTATATTGAAGGTACAGTACAACGAGGAAGTACTTTGTATATGATATGAATGGCTTCACGCTGATAGAAAAAAAAGGTAGAGAGAGAGAGAGAGGGTGGGGGAGGGGGGGTTATGTAGCAAGTGAAGGCCTTTATAGATACACACTACGAAAGTTTCATTGTGAGCCATTCACTACTGTTATCATGAACTGTACATCAAAGTTCACTGGTCTTGTATTGCTGTGTATACCTTTGGAAACTTAGGCCTTTATGCTCTCTCTCTCTCTCTCTCTCTCTCTCTCTCTCTCTCTCTCTCTCTCTCTCTCTCTCTCTCTCTCTCTCTCTCTCTCTCTCAACATTCGCCATCTCATCGTTACCACCACGTAATTATTTTTAACAAACAAGTAAATAGTACGTCCCAGAAATGTCGGGGGTGTTTCATTATACACTGATAATTTAACAGAGACGCATTTTCACCATGAGTTTCGGGTGTGATTTGACGATTTTATTGACATTAGGAAGGGTCTATGGAGGTCAGAAGGTTAATGGCCAGAGTCTTCACTATTTTAATCCCCGCAAAAGTTTCTGAAGCTGTTGAAAATCGCCAAATAGTAAGCGGAGGGAATATGTAAACGCGTCATGGTACTCCAGGGTTTAACGACAATTCTGCATCGGTGACAGTGACAGGGAAGAAACTCCATGAAAAGCCAAGTGAGAATAGCAAGGGGTTTTAGAGAATACGAGTAGTCTTAACCATGCAGAGAACAAAGCGTTGCAGAACTCACTCTCTCTCTCTCTCTCTCTCTCTCTCTCTCTCTCTCGTCCAAATATAGAGGAAAGGATGATGTATGTAAGTTTTTGACAAGTTGCATCATAGCCAGAAGTAAAGAAAATAAGCCTTGATAAGTAGGGCGGTATGTGAAATAAACGAGAGATAGGTGACGTCGAGATCTTACTATTTCCCATTTCTTTCGAGCTTCACTGGTTAAACACGTACGTAAATAGATTCTGGCATACACCGTACAAAGAAAGGAAGGTTTCCGGCACCTGCTTTAAGTCATCATCACCATCGCGTCCCACTTACCGACTTCTTGGTGCCTTGATCTGCTTGGTGGGTTTTTTTCTGCCATGGAACCAGTCCAGGCAGAGTCAGGGCTCGTATTCTCAAACATTTCTGTGCTTCCCCTTCACTCGCGCTCTTTATTTAAGTTTGCACGAGTTTTTTTTAAGGTGTTTTTACAGTTCTAGAGGCAGATTGACAAGATTTTTTCAATATTGTATGGAGAGACACTTCTGAAAACCCCGCTACTCATATCTGTGGCCTTGGAATATAATCGTGGTGAGAGAGCATAGCGTTTCTGCATACGGATCCAGAGCCGGAGAGAGGAGAGTGAGCTATTAATAGTGATGGTGGCGGTGGCAGCAGCGACGGTGGCGGTGGTGGTCGGTTAGGGAAGGAATGCCCGCCCTTGACTGGTAATGTCTGGAAGTCTGCCCGTGACTGCTTTTGCAAACTTTTGGTCGTCTCAACTCGACTTCTTTTAACAAGCTCAAGTGGAAGATTGTGTTTTTTTGTCTCACATTTTTTCCCTCATATTTCCCAAGTCGTGGAGAGAGATAGAGAGATCTTAACCGGCTCTAGTTTAGTAGAAGTTAGACACGTATTCAGAAACGCTTTGCTTTCTCCACGACTAATTTCCAAGGCCACAGAGATGGTTAGCGGACTTTTTATGTGTTTTTCCAGTTAATAATGTAGAAATTTTGTCACTCTGCCTCTAGAACTGTAAAAATACCCTTAAAAAACACTCTGCTCTCTCATCACGAATATTTTATTTTCCAAGGCCTCAGAGATGGTTAGCGGGGTTTTCAAGAGTGTTTCTCCAGTTAATCATGTAGAAATTTTGTCAATCTGGCTCTAGAATCGCAAAAACAGCCCGTGTAAATTTAGATCGAGCCTTTTGAAATGGTAAAGGTGAAGCACAAAAGTGTTTGAGAATACGAGCCTTATTGAGGCTTCCATGAACGTTTTGACGATTGTACTGTCAGTTTAACGCCTTCTTTACCATGACACATATTTCATATTTATTCTGCTTACTATTTGGTGATTTTAAACAGCTTCAGAAACTTTGTGGGGATTATAATAGTGAAGACTGGCTATTAATCTTGTAATCTCCATAGATCCTTTCTAATGTCAATAAAATCATACCCAAGACTCATGGTAAAGATACATCCCTATACTGAAGGAGTTAAAAAGGACTCTGCATCATCATTGGGAAGAACAGTGATGGGAGCGTTACTACTCACCTATGTGGTCTTTATAAATAGTAGTGATGGGAGAACGAGTGTGTCTCAGAATGCTGCCTCTGTTTTTTGCTCCTCGTGACTTGGACAACGGTATCTGAAGTGAGGAGGATCAAGGTAACGCTGAAACTTGATTGGTTAAACTTACGTATCCTTTACTTTTGAACTTTTACAATTTTTAATCTTTTCAGTACCGGGACATATTTTTTACCTTGAGATTTGTGTACGATTAGACCACTTTATTGATATTAGGAAGGGTCTATGGAGTTCAGAAGATTAATGGGCACTGTCTTCACTATTTTAATCCCCCCACATGAGTTTCCGAAGCTGTATAAAATCACCATATAATAAGCAGAATGAATATGGAAACGCGTCATGGTACTGAAGGGGATTAATAATATTTCTCTTGATTTAAAGCACGTCACCCAATTTGCACTTAAGAAAAAAGAAATAAACTAGATGAGAGCCCGGTCTGTTTGTCGCATCTGTGTCATTGTAATCCTCCTCTTCATCATTATTATCTCTCCTTATCACAAAGTTCGCCGCAACGTCACTCCTATTTAAGAGATTATTCCCAAGGCCACAGAGGCGCCTCCGACGTCACTCACAGTATCTTGAATGACGCTTAGCACACTACGCACTCGCTTGGACTTTGATCTTTCTGCCCGATACCCTCCGTCTTTCTCCAGTTTCATCTATTAACCCCACTTATGTCTTGTTAATCTTCCCTGTGAAGCCTTGTATTCAGAATCACCTACCTCTTCCACCACGACTGTTATCCAAGGCCACATACATGATTAGCCAGGTTGTCAAGAGTGTTTCTCCTGTTGATAATACAGAAATATTATTAATCTGTCACTATAACCTTAAAGACACTTCTAAAAACTTGTGTACCTTCACTTGAAGTCTTTTGGTAAGTAGTGGAAGCGTGGGCAGTGTTTCAGAGCACAACCCTAATTGTCTTGCCAGCTTCTGTCTCAGTCCATCTCACCTCGTAGCTTGAAGCATCCCAGAATACTGTATTGGAAGTGTACCTTCAAGATCATACAATTCCCCTGAGCCATCAGTGGTGAGAAGACTGGTGATAACAAACGACCTTGACTAATGTTTCGTAAAGTAAGAGGTGGCTCGTTGAAAGTAAAGTGAGGGACAAAATATTAATCTCTCTCTCTCTCTCTCTCTCTCTCTCTCTCTCTCTCTCTCAAGTTGATGCCCCCTTCCAAGGAAATGCTAGGAAACTGACGTTGCCATTCGTCTCGGGAAAGTGTATCTATATTTACATGTTTGTGTGTTTGGAAGATGACTCGACAAGTGTCAGTGTTGTTACATCAGTGTGTGTGTGTGTTAGTCATGTGGTCTTGGTAGATGGCCAAGAGCCTTGTGATCCCTCCCATTTCAGGATTGTCCGTGTGTGTGTGTGTGTGTGTGTGTGTGTATGTGTATGTATGTGTTTGTGTGGCCTACGCGACGCAAGCTCCCTCCTTCGGCAATACCTATAATGTGCGCCACACTGTTCAATGTTGCCGGCCTCAGCAAGGTGCCAAATGTTTTTTTGTTTTTTGTTTTTTATCACCGCCAAGGCCAACGAGCACGCGTATTATCCAACAAACCACCACGCACACACACACACACACACACACACACACACACACACACACACACACACACTAGATGACAAGTTAATGATTGCAATTATCTACACGCGCAGCAAACTATCATACATAGAAAACACTTGATATCAAACAAGTATGGCGTAAATATGCGACTATTAATGAAGTGGCAGTGCATCTATGCCAGACTAACGCCCGTATTCAGAAACGCGTTGCTCTCTCATCACGACAGCTTTCCGAGGCCACAGAGACGACTAGCCGGATTTTCAAGAAGGTTTCTCCTTATAACAATCTATAAATCTTGCCAGTCCATCTCCGGAACCATATAAATACCTTTAAAAACATTAACATCTTCAACTGAAACCTATGGAAAGAAGTAATGGTGAAAGAGCAAAGCGTTTAAGAATACTGGCCTAACATTAAAATACAAGCGAGTGAGGGAGCAGGGTGTGTGTTGAGTAACTGGCAAGAGTGTTGTGATTGGACGAAACACGGGTGTAGGCTGAGAATGTTTTGCCAGTTCGTATATCACTGTGTGGGGTGGTCCTTGCTGCACGGTGGTTGGCTCGGCGCCCTTAACACTGGCAGTCACCTGGTGCCTTCCTGAAGCCAAGAGATGAGGTCTGGGTCTGCTGTGCTGGCTGGTGCTGGCTAGTGCTGGCTGGCCTCTCCCGTTATAGCTCCTCGTCAAATCAAGGGTCTGTCATGCTGTTCACTCTTAGGGGATGCTATCACTTCTCCCTCTGCCAAGTCTCCTGTCGCGTTACTTAAGCACCACCACCACCACCACTACCGTTACTATTATTATTATTATTATTATTATTATTATTTTTAAATGGTGTGTGTGTGTGTGTGTGTGTGTGTGGTAGGGATGGTGCTTTGTCTCGGCAACTCATTGTGGGATTGCCGGCTTGGAGGATAGATAGATAGATAATCATTCATATCCATATTATTATTATTATTATTATTATTATTGTTGTTGTTGTTGTTGTTGTTGGTGGTGGTGGTGGTGGTGGTGGTGGTGGTATTGTCATCACTGTCTTTTGTTCGGGGAGGAGCAAGCCCAAGGTATCTGGGGAATGCTGAGTATGGGTGTTAAACTGAAGTTTGTGCTTTCTGGCAGGAATGTGTGTGTGTGTGTGTGTGTGTGTGTGTGTGTGTGTGTTACGAGAGACAACGAGAGAGTAAACAAAGCGAGGTGTATAAAGAGAAAAGCACAAAACATTCTTGGATCCTTGTGGCGTTGAGATATAAATAATTTAATAATTTATGGGTGTTGCTTTTATATCGTTTTATGTTTCGTTAGAGTCGATTGCAGAGAGAGAAAGAGAGAGAGAGAGAGAGAGAGAGAGAGAGAGAGAGAGAGAGAGAGGGGTAGGTGTATAATGCCGTAAGTTGCGTCACAGGGTCAAAGGTTTGGTTAGGGCGGTCCGGTGACAAGAGGAGGCATTGGTGTGTGGTGCGTGGCGCAAGGAAGGGGCCACACACTTCTCCGTCATCCCCATGCCGGGACGAGCGGCGGGCCGGCTAGAGTTGCGAGTGACCGACTAGTCGCTCCCCACCTGACTGTAGGTGAGGTAGTGACTCCCCGCTGTCACCATTGTCGACTGGTTGGCCGTGCGGTGCCGTAACGTAGCGATCTGCCCACGGGGAATGGCTCGAGTACCACACCGTGCCACTCCACATGTATAACGTTAACATTCCGGTGTTATTCGTGTGACTAATACTCCCTTCCTTCTCGCACAGTCACCCACTTGTACAACCAGGGATCGCGTCAAGAGTTCCAGTGTTGCTCGGAGACAGTATTAATGTTGATGGTGCATGGTGGCGAGGAAGGCGGCTCAATACTGCCTGTGGAGGTGTGGCAATGCAGTGTGTGTGAGTGGGTGTGGGTGGCAGATGCGGCGCGGCAAGCATTGTGCCATGTGGTGACTGAATCCTCCTTACAAGCGCCGCGCCTCCACCTTTCAGTAAGCACTGCCGCGCCGTGTTGTGGAAACCCTCGGTGCCCTCTCGCATGGAACCATGTCTCCCTGGCCCGCTCATGACCCACCACCGCCGCCACCGTCACTGCTGCTCGTTGGCCGGCATGGAATGAGAGCAGGCAGACCACGGCCGTGGCTGGAGTGTGAGAGGCGCGGGCTCATATCTCATCCCGCCGCTCGCCATGAAGGACTTCGGTGTTGGCTCATGGTGGAGGAAAGGTCAAGGAGAGGAGGAGGAGGAGGAGGAGGAGGAGGAGGAGGAAGAGGAAACCGTGCAGGAGATCATCACCGAAGTGGCCGAGGATATTGTCGCTTACACACTGGACCACCTCATCGAGATCTCCAATTCCTTCGTCCGCATCATCAGTCAGAGCCCGCCTGAGCAGCCGTGCATTTGTAGCAAGTATGTACTCGTGGACTGAACGTCTGCTGCTGCTGCTGCACGGAGGCACGCCTTTCACTCGCTGTATACAATCCTTACACTCGCGCTGCCTCTTGTCATGCACCGCCTCTTGCTATTCGTTTATTTATTTATTTTCCTGCTTTTCGATTACACAAAGATAGTATCGACTGTAATGTTATCGTCTGCGTGTTCCATCAACCAGCAAAACTTCGAATGCATGAGTTTTTTTTTCCCCTTGTTTTCTGTTATGAAGTACCTGCAAGCATGCCAGTTCCTCAGTCAGACTACCTACGTCCCTGAAGAGAAAGGAGCATGTGTTCGTGTTTCTCTGATGTCTAATGAGAGGAGCCTTTTAAATACTGATATTTTACTTATTTATTTATATTATTATTATTATACCTACACAGTATTGAAAGTAATGAGTGTAAGAGATTTTTTCCTTGGGTCTCCTTCCTCCTGATTTATTCCCCGTCATTTATTTCCTCTGCAGACATTTCCTCTCCCCATCAGACCACCTGAACCTGACGTAACCCAACGGGACGGAAATCATTAGTATAAATTTTTTGCCAGCATTTCATTATTCTAACACGGCGCTGTTACAGACACCCAGGGGAGAAGTTCAGAGGGAGGGAGAGAGTCGTGTTTTATCGATACTCTGTTAAAAGATCCTATTCTGAAACACTTCTGCACGCTCCTTGATTACTTTGAAAAGCCTCTTGTTGAAGTTGCACGGGTTTAGAATGTAAGGATTTTATTTTTTTATGGTTCTAGTAAGTAATTTATGCGATTTTCATATTATTTGTAGCAGAAAGACTTGAGATTCTTCGGCTTATCGTCTCTACGTCTTTGAAAATAGTCATGATGAGAGAGCAAAGTGTAAGTTTTTGTAGTTCGAGGTCACGCCAATATTCATAAATGCCTTCCCCTCACACTACGACAATTTTCCAAAGCCACAGAGACAACTAGGCGGGTTTTCAAGACAGTTTCTCCTTTTAATAAACTAGAAATTATGCCCATCTATCACCAGAACCATAAAAATACCCTAAAAAAAAAAAGAGTATCTTCAGTTAGAGCCTTTGGAAAGCAGTAATGGTGAGAGAGCAAAGTGTTTCAGAATGCTGGCCTTAGTGTCTCTCTTATATATGAAATGAATAGACAGATGAATAAGTAAAGGCATTAGCGAAGAGGGGGGGGGGAAGATTCAGTGGGTAACATGACCTATAGTGGTGGAAATAACAGGTACTGGAAGGGCATTACTGTGTCCTTAGTAGTGAGGTGGTGAGTGCCAGAAGTATTGGCCAGGCACTCTCAGTCTTACAGAGCTTTCACTCTTACAACATTCTCCCGTAATGCCTTGAAGCTCTAGGTGTTTGTCTTTCGTGCTGCAGTGTATGGTTCTTCTGTAGCCTCTCTCTCTCTCTCTCTCTCTCTCTCTCTCTCTCTCTCTCTCTCTCTCTCTCTCTCTCTCTCTCTCTTTCAGTCCAGGATGTTGCTTTGTTTCTTTAATGGAGTGACTCTCGGTGTACATATCGTTAGCTTCAACAGTACATTAGGCAAGCTGTGTTAACCTTACCTCTCCTGCCACAAAAAATAGTCGAAATGGTTGATATTTGTATGACCTAAGCTTGCCCTTGCGTTCCTCTATAATCTTGTCACATTAGAAGGTCATGTTTAGAAGCTAATCCTACACAGTACATAAGGCAAGTGACATAACCTTACCTGGCATAACCTCGCCTGCACACAAACTAACTCACGGAGCCGGCTTGTATTTGTATGGCCTAAGACTCCTCCCCGCGTGTTCCTCTATAACGAATCTAGGTCATACTTGAAGCGTGCACCCTATCAAACAAATGACTCACCCAGCTTACCTACAAAACTTGCTCGAGTCACTAATATTTGCGTGACCCAAGATTCCCCTCACGTACACTGCCTCTGCAACCACGAATCTAGGTCACACTTGAAGAGAACCGTATCAAACTGACTTACCTAGCCATATTTTCACTCGGCTTACCTACAAAACTTGCTCGAGTCTTTGATATTTGCGTGACCTAAGATTCCCCTCACGTACACTGCCTCTGCAACCACGAATCTAGGTCACACTTCAAGAGAACCGTATCAAACTGACTTACCTAGCCATATTTTCACTCGGCTTACCTACAAAACTTGCTCGAGTCTTTGATATTTGCGTGACCTAAGATTCCCCTCACGTACACTGCCTCTGCAACCACGAATCTAGGTCACACTTCAAGAGAACCGTATCAAACTGACTTACCTAGCCATATTTTCACTCGGCTTACCTACAAAACTTGCTGGAGTCGTTGATATTTGCTTGACCTAAGATTCCCTTCAACCACGAATCTAGGTCATAGTAGAAGCTGACCTACCCTTAACCCAGCCTAACTTTAACCTGACCCAACCTATCCCACTCTAAGAATAACTGCTATGCTTGCTCTTCTCATGACCCAGAATTCCCTCCCCCCACGTCCCATCTCCATTCCCGCATCCACACATATAACACCAGATCTGGGTCAGAATGAGAGTTAGCCCACTGCTGTTCCTGGTGCTGGTGCTGATGATGATGATGATGATGTATCGACCGGTCACCACTCCAGCCAGACCTTGGCGTGGTGTGTCTAGGGACGTTGCGGCGCTGCGTTGCTGTCTCGCCCTCCCCAGTCCCTGCCAGCCAGCCAGCCAGCTAGCTCAACACTTCCTCTCTCCACGATAATACTCTCTTCTTAACATTTCCTCCACTGCACTGCCTTCGTGTTCCGTCTGCGAGTGGCTGGTTTCATGCTAAGCTCCTGTGTTTGAATGCCTTCCCACGACAGCAATACGACGACAGTTCACGACCTTTCTCGTTATTTTGGGTGTTCTTTTTGACAGTTCTCTTTTGGGATTGGCAGCTTCACTATCCCTTTTTTTTTATTGTCCTTATGTTGCCCTTGGCCTGAACCCCATCGTCCATGAAAAGAGAAAGATAATTAGTTTCCATGTCTACCATAGCATATCAGATAATTTAAAGATGAAAGGGAGAATTTCCGCTGGTATAGACTCAGTACAGGGATGAATTAAATTAGTGTTGCTTTCTAGTGGGTGACATATGTTGGGTGAGTGACTGATGGCAAAGGCAACGCAGTAATGGGAGCCTGAATGAAGTTCTTTGGCTACAAGCATAGACGAAGGGGGAAGACTTGGGTAATTTTAATCTGGTATTCTGTTGGTGTTGAATTAAGTGTTAGTTTAAGATGATCAGTTTATAATTTAAATATATGCTACTACTACTACTACTACTACTACTACTACTACTACTACTACTACTACTACTACTACTACTACTACTACTACTACTAAACAACAACACTACGCTGGCAGGTTATCGTGGACGTTGCGTAACATTCCAACTCGTGCTCTGAGACAAAACGCTGACAAATAGCCTCGAAGTGTTAAGCCTTGGCGGAGTAGAGGCGGGGATCGAGCGAGGGATGAACAAAGGCGTGCCCTGTAATTAAAGTACTCGAATCGTAATGGTGATTGTTTAATGGCCTGTTATTATAATCAGAGGAGGAGTTAGAACCATAAATGTGTTGCTTGAAGTATGGTAGCTGTGTTTGTGCTGAGATGTAGTTAAAATTGTTATTGTATTTATAATAGCTTGAGCACACACATACACGCTCTCTCTCTCTCTCTCTCTCTCTCTCTCTCTCTCTCTCTCTCTCTCTCTCTCTCTCTCTCTCTCTCTCTCTCTCTCTCTCGTCCTAACCCATTTCATTGACAGCAAATCAGTACTTTCATCAAATCTTTGGGAACATTATCGGTTTATCGGTTGTGACATTTCATCACGATAGTTTAGCATATAGACACAGTGAAGTGCTAGTTGACTCGCATTAAGCAGCTTTTGACACACTAAAACTTCACATTCATGCAACATATTTCATTTACGTATCTAATCTTTTCCTATAACTAATATCCGGTGTACTAGCCATGTTCTTGATTAATCCCTTCAGGACTAGGACGCATTTTTTACCATGAGTTTGAGGTATGATTGGACGATTTTATTAACATTAGGAAGGGTCTGTGGAGGTCACAAGATTAATGGTAAGAGTCTTCACTATTTTAATCCCCTATATAAGCATCTGAAGCTGTATAAAATCATCAAATAGTAAACAATGAATATGTAAACATGTCATGGTACAGAGGGGGTTAAGTTTCCTCTCATTTGCGACTCTATTAGTGAAGCAGTTATCATCTGTCTCCCTTCACTTGACAATTGACAGAAATCATAATAAGCTTACCCCTTTCTCATACTTTTGTTCAGCTTCTCCCTAGCACTTGTCTCTGGGGCCACTTACCATGTTCTTCCTTTTAAGTGTGTGTCTCATTTGCGAGCGCATTAGTGAAGCAGTTCTTGTCCGTCTCCTCTCACATGATAGCTCTCATAGGAAGCCTGTTAGTATATGCCAGAGATGCTTGTATAGATGAAGGTAGCTAGGGATTGGTGGCTCTATCTCTTAGGGGGAGGAGTGGTGGTTCTATCGAGGTAATTAATGGGGCACCTCCAGCGATCGAGCAGTAATAATGATCGCGAGGGTCCAAGTTGACTCTTCCCGACCTTGACTCTTCGTCCACTCAGGCACAACATCAGATCTTTTGCACGTGCTTTTGCGATCATAGGACTGTTGGCGTAGGTACTTCATTTATCAGTGTTATCTATCTATTTATTGGTCTGTCTGTATTTCTCTGTCTATCCATTCATCCGACCAAACACACACACACACATACACACACACACACACACACACACACACACACACACACACACACACACACACACACACACACACACACACACACTTCCGAGCGTTGGGGAGGGCGAGGCTGCAGCGTCACCCACACCTATGCCACCTGCTCCCCCGCGACACACCTTGTGCTCGGTCAGTGCCACGCGACACCAAATAAGATGATGCCCCTCAAGGCACCACGCACGCACCGGTACCGCCTCAGTGCGATCCCCGCCATGGTGCGAGCAGTTCACCAATAGATAATTTTCCCTTGTCTAGCCGTAAACTTCTCCCCCTACTACTACTACTACTACTACTACTACTACTACTACTACTACTACTACTACTACTACTACTACTACTGCTGCTGCTACACACTCGCACCTAGTCGAAACTTTACAATAACAAGATAAGGAAGTTTACGTCTATGTCTTCCTCTCCCTTGCCTCGTATTCTCATAACACCTGATATGTTTTTCTTACTGGCTTGCTTTCAAGGGTCAAAAAGGTGATGAGTCTGGTTCTGGTGAAGCTTTTCCCCATTTGGGTTCCAGAATCCTTCCGAATCTACTTTAAAAATCAGAAACATTGCCCTGAAAACAGTAGTGATTTTTTTTTTATATACATACTATAATAAGGAGATTTGAAGACATTTATCCCGTTTTGCTAACTCTGACCTGCAAGGGGACTGGCAACTTACTGGGCTTTTTATTTCCCTTTCATGTTCCCCTATGACAGCTTTCCCCCCTCTTACTTAAAGAAAAAATCTATATTAGAGTCTAGCCATTGAAACTAGTTAAGATCTGATGTAGGAATGTTTGAATAATCCGAATTCTTTCCTCCATTTCCTATGATAAGCATGTTTACGTTCTTCGCTTTCATTTCCTATATACAAAGAATGTCCAGCATGACTGCTCGACATTGAAGTCTTGTAATAAGGTCTCTGTTCAGCTCGATGCCTTGAACTCAAAAGATATATTTTCCTGGAGGTGGACATAGTGTTTAAGTTCTTGGAGCTTGGTGGGGGAGAGGAGGATGATAAACACTTGTCAAATGAGAGAGAGAGAGAGAGAGAGAGAGAGAGAGAGAGAGAGTTGCCTATCGATGTTTTTCTCTTATTATTATCAGCTATTTTATTACTGTTTGTTGTGCAGATTTACTTCCGTGCTTACACAGAAGTTGCTGATTCGGATTATAGTCTTTACAAAGCTGGTTTCTCCTTTCAAAATTCTCTCTCTCTCTCTCTCTCTCTCTCTCTCTCTCTCTCTCTCTCTCTCTCTCTCTCTCTCTCTCTCTCTCTCTCACACACACACACACACACACACACACACACACACACACATGTAGGGAATCATTAGACTTTCGATTATCAAGATTACTGAAAAAAAAAAGTGACAGATTTTCAATGATGTTTGTATGATGAGAGAGAGAGAGAGAGAGAGAGAGAGAGAGAGAGAGAGATACTAGAAGTGGGCAAATCATCTCGTGGCCTTTGAAAGTAGTCGTGGTGAGGGCCAACCATTTCTGAAACGGCATTTGAAACACTATTACACTGCAGTCTTTGCAATGTCTATGCCCCTTCACCTTACTGCCGTCTTCCAATGGTATCAGTCTTTTGGAGCACAGCGTTATATACCTGTTATTAGCGCCTGTTATTTCTGATGGCGTTTAGTAATGATGACGGAATGTGTTGCCAACTATCCTTGTCAGTCGGCACTCGTCAGACTCAGCGGCTGGTGTATGGGTTGGGGACGCCAGATTCAGTTATCTACATATATATTTTACTTCATTGCACGTGAGTTCTGTCAGTCTGCTGTTATGATACTCGCATACACAAAAGCAGTGCATAATTTATTTTTTTACTGCTGTGATTGTGTATTCTGACCATATACACAAACATGGTCTCCCATAAAAGAGGCGTAGTAGACATTAAAGTTAGTGAGTTATTTGTTACCGCGTGTACTACAATTCTCCGGGGATTTGTATACTACATGAAGTATTGCATATTTCAGTCATTGTTTATTCTGTTCAGATACAAACTTAAACTCATTCATAAAGGAGGCAATTAGGAATGGAAATAATATATTCAGATTTCTCACTCCATCCATCTTTTCTCTATGGCGCGTGAAGTAATTCCAATCTGTGGTGAAGAGCGCTCCCATTAAGCCTTGCCTACAAAAATACAAGCAGTAAAATCACCTTTAATCTTTATTAAACACTTCAAGTTTTAGAGGCAGGCTGAGGCACAGAAGGATGGAAAGGAAGGTGTTGGCGGGCCGGGGCAGAATGCGGTGGTGGTTCCTCGAGTCAGGACTGTTAGCTGATACATGGAAGATAAGGCCTAGAGGGTGGAGAGGAGAAAGCAGTGTAGGGGTGCTTGGGTGGCTACGGTCTCAAGTGTTCTCCCAGATCTGGTCGGAGCTTCCAAACTAATGCATTTGTGTTTTGTTTAAACCTTACATTAATTTTGATAGTGAAAATATTAATACACATAACTGTATAGTACTGTACAGTGTACAGTTTTTTTTTCAGCATCACTATTTACGGTGTGTGTGTGTGTGTGTGTGTGTGTGTGTGTACACATTGATGTGGTCATGCAAGTGTGTAATGTCTGCATCAATTCCAGAATGGACAAAGATGGCACTCTGGACATCAGCTTTGATGAATGGAGGGACTATCTCCTATTCCATCCGTCTGCCAATCTTCACGACATCATCCAATATTGGAGACATGCTACAGTAGGTGTCACCTCTCTCTCTTCTCTTCTCTCCTCTCTCTCTCTCTCTCTCTCTCTCTCTCTCTCTCTCTCTCTCTCTCTCTCTCTCTCTCTCTCTCTCTCTCTCTCTCTCTCTCTCAGTAATGTGCCAAGTCTAAGATTAATGCCCCAGTCAGTGAAGGAGAACTGTTGATATGTAGGTTCCCTTAGTGGTGTGAAATAATGATTTACACTGGTTGAATTTGAAAAATGTGCATGATAACTGTGTAACTCAAGTCACATTGTGCAACCATATCCACTTGTTTAATCATTAATTTTTCTGTTTCATGCTCTCCCCAAAGAGGATGGTACTGGCTGGGGTGTAGGTCTGTACAATTATTAGGTATGCTTAGAAAGAAGGGTTTATGGTACATATATAAAACTAACAGAACTTTTCCTTTCACTCCATAGAACCTTGACATAGGAGAGGACCTATCAGTCCCAGATGACTTCTCTTTGGAGGAATGGCTGTCTGGGAAGTGGTGGAGACATCTGGTAGCTGGTGGGGTGGCTGGAATGGTCTCCAGAACCTGCACTGCACCTCTTGACCGGCTCAAAGTCTATCTGCAGGTAAGACACCAACCCAGATTGTCTCTTCATCACCTCTCTGTGCCTTGATTGTGTGTGTTGAGGATTATTATTGACCGAAATGTAATGGTGAGAGGAAACTTCCACAACTACTTACTTTACTGTACTCTCCAAGCTGGTGCCTGATATTAGCGAGCTGATGCATGTGACAGTACATTTGTTTTGATGTGCAGGTTCATGGCAGCAAACACTCCAGTTTGGTGTCCTGCTTCAAGTACTTCTTGAAGGAGGGAGGCATCAAGTCCCTGTGGCGTGGCAATGGCATCAACGTCCTCAAGATTGCGCCAGAGTCTGCCATCAAGTTTGCAGCGTATGAACAGGCCAAGCGCATGGTCCTGCAGTTTGGGGGAAGGAAGGAGCGGGAGCTGACCATTTTTGAGCGTTTTGTAGCAGGGTCCTTTGCTGGTGGGATTTCTCAGTCTACAATATATCCTCTCGAAGTAGGTTGTTAGTAACATGTATGTGTCCAGTTTTGCTTGTAGGTAACGAGTGAAGTACAGTAGTAGTTTGCAGCCAACACTACAATGAATATACCTACCTCAATTAGGGTTATCTTTGTGATGAAAACAATAGCATGAAAAACTGACCTGTACTCATTTTGAATACTCTACATCTTTTCAGGTTCTCAAAACAAGATTAACCTTAAGAAAAACAGGCCAGTATAAAAATGCAGTTGATGCTGCCAAAAAGATTTACAAGAATGAAGGTTTGAGATCATTCTACAGAGGGTACATACCAAATCTCCTTGGAATCATACCATACGCTGGCATCGATCTGGCAATATATGAGACTCTAAAGAAGACATACATCGAGCACCATGCTGGTGATGTTAACCCTTCAGTGTTTGTTATCACAGCCTGTGGAGCAATGTCATCATCTTGCGGCCAGATTGCATCATACCCCCTCGCTCTTGTGCGAACCAGACTACAGGCTCAGGGTGGGTCATATCCTCTCTTTGCTCTCTTGTTAATGTCTTGCAGCTTTATTATCAAACTTGATATATGTATCATTAACATTCATTTGTACTGTCATAGTTATCAATTGAAATTACCCAGAAAACTTGGAATTGACAGGCAAGTTGCACATTACATAATCTAGTTTGGTACGTTACATTATTTGCTTATCATCAAAAATTATTGTCATTATTAAGCCTCATCTTCATCATTAGGTATCTAGTGAAAGGATCTACATATAGAGCAAGGAATGTAGAGGCTTCAATAAATATTGTAACATCATCTCATTTTTGCATTGCTTTCACAAGGTTTTGTGTTACAGTGATAGCTCCGGGCGTGGTGCACTCTGTTCCGGTCACCATGGTGGGATTGTTCAAGCACATCTTTGCCACTGAGGGCTTGGTGGGGCTGTATCGAGGCATTACTCCAAACTTCATGAAGGTGGCGCCCGCTGTCAGCATTTCTTATGTGGTCTATGAAAAGTGTCGACAAGCATTAGGGGTTTCCATGACATGAGGTAAATCAGTTATTATGCATTATTGCCATATTAATGCTACCTATGTAATTTATTTTCCCTTTCATTTGTAGATATGTTTTTGAATTGGTAATGTGTTGAATTTTGCCATTGTAAAGTGGGGGGAGTGTGGAAAATGGCGAGTGCTGCCTCCTGCCAGTCACCTTACGTGTGTAAATACTGTGTAGCTTGTATTGAAATTGTACTCCTGATTGATACTTTCCATTACAGTAGGCTTCCTTTAGTAATGAAATTTCAGAGTTTCTATTAAAAACTAAGGCCTTTGATAAGATTATGCAATATTTTTAGTGTAAAACAATCCTTCATCATAATGCACTATTATACTAACATAATTATTATGGTGCAATATAATAGTTTTTACTGAATTTTCTCCTGAATGAGTGGTTGATGTACAAGTGATGCCATGTGTTATGTGTGTGCTTAGTGCGTGAGGTGCATGTAGCTGGTGACCGGCGAATGAATGCTTCTCTTTGCCATGTGATAATTGACTCTACTACTCAACTCTTTACCTTCGTGTTATTAATGGAACAAAATAGTTGTGACAGTGTCAGGTGGAGTCCCACCCCTCATTGGACAGAGAACTATTATATAACAGTTATTCTTCCTTGTTACATAGTGTTCTCTATCCATAGTCTTTAATGGGCTGTGGAATTTTTCATGTTATCAGCTTTGTACATTTAATCACATTTCATCTAATCTTTTCAAACTCAAATATACTAATATATGCAAGCGTAGGAATTTACACTATTGCTTGTATTCAGTGATAATAGGTAGATGACAATGCACAGCTTGTATCTCTGTTGCTGTGAAATGGTTGTTGTAGTTGGCTCACTCTCCTTGCTAGCATGCCACGCCACTATAATGGAGGCCCTTTTGAGCTCCAGTCATTGTTTTCCCTCTCAATATCAACATGTGTCACTGACATGACAGCTATGTTTTACACTGGAATTTGTAGTTTTTTTCTCTTAGTTTTCAAGCAGAAAATATCCCAATTTTGTTTTTCTTCTCAGCAATATTACTCCCCTTCCAAACTGTATGGTCACTTCATGCATTTAAAATTTGACTGAAATGGAAGCATTTTGCTTCTTCAGAGAAAAGAAAGAGCCAATTGTGGCAAGTTTTGTAAGATTGTAACAAGTGAAAATTATTTTGCAGGTGACTCAGTGCCATTTTGTGTGTGTGTGTTTCACTGTTTGATCTGCTGCAGTCTCTGACGAGACAGCCAGACGTTATCCTACGGAACAAGCTCAGAGCTCATTATTTCCGATCTTCTGATAGACCTGAGACCAGGCACACACCACACGCTGGGACAATAAGGTCACAACTCCTCGTTTTACATCCCGTACCTACTCACTGCTAGGTGAACAGGGACTACACATGAAAGGAGACACACCCAAATATCTCCACCCGGCCGGGGAGATATTTGGGTGTGTCTCCTTTCACATGTAGCCCCTGTTCACCTAGCAGTGAGTAGGTACGGGATGTAAAACGAGGAGTTGTGACCTTGTTGTCCCGGTGTGTGCCTGGTCTCAGGCCTATCCGAAGATCGAAAATAATGAGCTCTGAGCTCGTTCCGTAGGGTAACGTCTGGCTGTCTCGTCAGAGACTGCAGCAGATCAAACAGTGAAACACACACACACAAAATGGCACTGAGTCACCTGCAAAATAATTTCTACTTGTTACAATCTTACAAAACTTGCCACAATTGGCTCTTTCTTTTCTCTGAAGAAGCAAAATGCTTCCATTTCAGTCAAATTTTAAATGCATGAAGGGACCATACAGTTTGGAAGGGGAGTAATATTGCTGAGAAGAAAAACATAAAATTGGGATATTTTGTGTGTGTGTGCGCTTATCAGAGAGAGAGAGAGAGAGAGAGAGAGAGAGAGAGGCAGGCATCACTGTTATTCTTGGCTAGATTTGTATTGTTGGGTGCAGCATTGCATCACAACAATAGTCCTGCATCCATTCAGGCATTCCAGTGAAGATTATGAAGTTTTTGGGTCCCGAGAGTCAGTGTTTAGGTACGTTGTACTTTTCTAGCCGGACTGGAAGAGATTTTAAATAGTAAGTTTCACATGTGAAATATCCTTGTAGGAGATTGCTAGCTTTCATTTTCATTTTCCATAATATAATTTTTATATTTTGAGAATTGCCATAACAGGTATTTGAATGGACAAACAGTTTATCTTTATGTTGTATGAAGCATTGTTTTTTTATGTAGCTTACACATTTCTTCGGAAGGATGCTTTTGTGAAATTATCATGGCCATTCATTATCATACATATATTTTGTTGTCACATGAAGCATTGAGTGTAACACATGGACAGGTGCCAAGTCACAGTATAAGAAATATATTTCAGCTTTTGAATTGCTCTGGACTTTCAGAGCTTTTTGTAGTCAGCTGTTTTATCCTCAAGAGAAAATAGTTTCCATTCAACACTGCATTAGTGATAAAGAAAATTATTTTAGTTTATAGTAGAAATCTGGATGCAGGTACTGAGACAAGCCAGGAAGGTAACACTTGTCCATGTGTGACATTCAGTGTCTCTTATGGTGTGCCTGGAAGTTGAGTGTTCACTGTAATGCTAATGTTTAATACCAAAGAGAATCATAATCAGCTTCATGTACGTACATTTTGGATTTCTTTGAAAGAGCTTGGTCAGTTTTGTCTGTTTTGAGGAGACATCAGTTGATGGTGTATGCAAAGTGTGACAGTGGCAGCATTGCAAGATGTGCAGCACAACTCACGTCAGGTGGAAATTTTCACTGAAATGAAAGGGATATAATTGATTTAGGTTATTCTAAATATTCACTTGTACAATTTGTATTTATTTTTTTTTGTCTTATTTTCCCATTGATTTCCTCCTGTTATTTTCACTTCAGCTTCTTTGCTTCATTGTACATATTACATTTTTTTTATTGTTCATGTCATAAGATCAAGACATTACTGGAACTTAATTGGCCTATCCTTATGGAAATATTTGTTTTGTTCTGCTTCTTTGGGGATGGCAACTAAATAAACCTTCTTTTCCATCCACTGATCTTCATTGCATGTTGCATTGCTTGAAAGCCCCACCAGTTATAATAAATCTTTAAATATTCATCCTTTTTGTGGTCAAGACAACACAAAACCCTAAATCCACATCACCACTGTCTGTCCGTCTATCCAGTGCTTGTGTGTTGGCACATACAACACATCCTAATCCACACCCCGCCCAGATTGGAACCAATATAAACGCTTCTCTCACACACCATGCATTAATTACAAAACATATATATATATTTTTTTTTTCTTTATTCTTGGAGAATGAGAAGTTGCAAGCCAATGATTGCAGAGTTCATGTTCTACTGTACATACATTTTTGTGCCATTTTCTTATGATGCATTCTCATTTTATGGTGACAGTCTTTAGTGAATCAGTGGTTACAGTTAAAGTTTTGGTGTTTAGAAGCAGCTTACTTATTAAAAAGTGTAACTCACTTGGAAGAACTGTTTCCATTTTCAAAGTATTTATTTATATTTTATAGGTGTGACTTATATTAACAACCATGGTTAGAACTTTAATGATGATAACTTATGTTAGATGTGAAAAAAAATCTAAAGGAGAAATCAGTAAAATTATTTTGTATTTTTATCTATTTTCTTCTATATAATTGGGTCTTTCTCACACATGCTGGACATCATCACAAAGCAGAACAAAGGAATCAAACAAGTGAAAAGTAAAAAAAAAAAAAAAAAAAAAAAAAAAAGCAAATAAATATTAAATGAAATATTAAATTTATTGCTATAACCTTAGACACCTTATAACTCGTATCCGTCTGTCTAGAGGAAACATTTTCTACAGGATATTTGTTCTCCCAGCTGCATCCTGCTCAGCTATTTACTGCATCACTTGATTGCTTAGTACTCATTTTTTAAAGTGGAGGATGAAGCAATAGAAATATTCACAAAGATTACTTGTCTTGCAGCAGAGTCGTGGAGGCTGATGAATGAGAAGTTATTTACAATATTACAACAGTAACACAGTGGAGAAGATAAACATTAGTTTTGAACTCCATTTTAACAACTAACTTGTTTTATTGTTATGAAATCCAGATTGGCTCCAACATTAAGTTCAAATGACTTCTACTTCAACTTGCTAACTTGATATTTAAAGATTTCAGCCGTGAATAATGCGAACTATGATTGCCACAATGCATAAGAAAAATGGATTTGTTCAGTTGGAGATCAGTGAGAGCAGCATTAAAAAAAAATGTTGAGTTGTGAATTATATGAATGAATCGTCCTTGTGTAGCTCCATCATTGTTATGTAAATTACACAATCCCCACGTACTTCATGTAGGTCCTTAAGCTGAATGGTTCGACATTAAGTCTACTTCAGTAATGTTTGTTTTATATAGCAATTGGTGTTATGGACAAGTATGTAAAGTATTAAGAATGTTGAACTGTGATAATATTCTAAAATCTAGCAAGTCATTATTTAGGAGTTTAGGGAAGGGTGCTAAATGCCTGCAAAGGGCATCAGAATTGAGTTTTGTGTGGTACTGTAGCTTTTACTTCACTTAATGAACACTTTCACTTCCTTGGCCTTGAATAGTTCTTGTTTGTTGTAAGACATTTGATATGAAACTCAGAAAAGGATAAGCCAGAACTGAGCCTTGAGAGATGAACAAAAGTATGTCATACATTGCTGGGGGTTTGCACTGTAGCACAGCACATGTGCAATGTTAGCACTAGCAAATAGATCCTAAGTGACTACCATTGTTTCTGAACATGTATTTGCTATCACAGTATTGTGTTTCCCTTCCTTGGAGTTTTGATATCATAGTATGAGACCAAGAGATCTAGCAATAGGAAGACATAGATGACAATCCTATTTCTTGTCCAAGTTGTTTATTCACTGTAGCTCATCACAGTAGCAGCAGCATTTGCTACAGAACACCGATGGATTGATCTTATGGTAACAATCTATGAGAGGCAAATAAAGAATTTGGAAGTGACTTGTATCTGAACACTGATATGGCAGATAAAACACAATCATGACTATGAAGTGATGAGCAATAGCATTGATGATGCAAATGAAAGTTTATGTGCTTTTCTTGCTGAGTTATTTACCATTATTTATTTATCCTTGTTGTATCAATAAATATTTTACTCAAATTATCAATGAATCATTTCAATAGCAGAAGCTATGAGTTTAACAAGAGTATGAATTTCTGAGAATTAAAGCACATTTTATTTACTTCATACATAGTATTCTCAAATATGAGTGACTGGGTCCCAAGAAAGCTTATTTAATCAAACAGGAGGCATTAAAAGCACATTAGCTTAATTCTTCATGTAAATGGAAAAGTTAAGTAAGATAAAAAAAAATCAAAAGAGCATCATGATACATACAAATACTACTCGAAGGTTGTAATACATGTGGCAGCTCAGGTTTTACTTCTGTGTGAATGTAAAGCAACACTGGCACCTAAGCTTATTACTCTTGAGTGGTATGACTCTGAATCACATAATTGGAATCCACACTTATGTAAATAAGTACCTTGTGCAGATCCCCTCTATATGAGATAGGAATAATAACAGAGGACAGATGTCTTAGTCCTCTTGATGTATTGTTCATCCCTTTAAGTCGCCTTTTACAAAGTATGGGAAATACAGTAGCAGTATTTTTCCAACCCAGTGGTGTACTTCCATGCCAGATAATGCATTTAAAAATAACTTGCTTATAGTGATATTTATAAACATGTTTCTAAGAATCACCACTGAATAATAAAACAAGACAATATTGCATGAGAGTGCTTCACACCAGTATCCATTTAGCAGTAGTTCAATTTTTCTTTTGCATTGCTTAAATTATTTCCTTGACTAAATAAGGATTGGCTATCACTCCTGCAGTACCTGATCCATTTTGTAAGGGTATATGATTGTGTGTAGGCTTACATGGATGCATTTCATGAATGTTATCAATGGATGTAGACACACAAAAGAAGCAGGTACCATATGAGGGACAGATTTTGACAAGATGTATTAAAGCAACCCAACTTCTTATCAGTTTCTTCAGAGAGTATATTTCCTCTCACTGACATGAGCTGTTAGAAGTATGAGTAGAGACCACATACTGACTGTACTCAGCCAGACAAAAGCAACAGGTTAGAATGCTTTCAAATATTTATGCATAATGGAGGATCACGGTGGTTTGCATTGAATTTCTGTATTATGTTGTATTGTTTTGATTGTTTCGTGTCACCACTTTTAAATTCTAATTTTCATTATTATTATTTATCTATTTTTTTTTATTTTTTTATTCTGTTTACTTTTAGGAAATGGTGTTGACCATTTCTTTTCTTATGTTAAAAGCATGTGCAGACACACACACACACACACACACACACACACACACACACACACACACACACACACACACACACACACCATGTAGTGTAGTAGTTAGCACGCTCGACTCACAATCAAGAGGGCCGGGTTCGAGTCCCGGGAAGCGGCGAGGCAAATGGGCAAGCCTCTTAATGTGTGGCCCCTGTTCACCTAGCAGTAAATAAATAGGTACGGGATGTAACTCGAGGGGTTGCAGCCTCGCTTTCCCGGTGTGTGGAGTGTGTTGTGGTCTCAGTCCTACCTGAAGATCGGTCTATGAGCTCACTTCGTAATGGTGAAGACTGGCTGGATGACCAGCAGGCGACCGAGGTGAATTACACACATTCACCTGGCAGGTCATGGTTAGTGCCCAGCTCAAATCACTAAGGTCTTCACAGATGAGTGAGGTGAGCAGTTATTTTCCTTCTCCAGGAAGAGAAGAGGGTGTGTAGTGTGTGAGAAAACAGTGTGAGCTCTTTAGTTCTGAATGGCAGTCACAAGTCCAGCACACGATCCTGATATGCCTGACACGGGAGAATAGTAGTCATTGGTTTATTTACATTAAGTTACACACAGGAGAAAAGAATTGTTAGCCTTTCACTCCTGATAAGAGTCTAGCAAGGTCACAATTCAGTTTAAGTTCCACCTCTACTGTCTGTCAGGTGAAGAAAGATGACTGCTTGAAGGATCAGCCTAACTTGCCAGGGATTAAATGTAGATTACTCAGTCCTCTCAGTTGTGATCTGAGCAGCATGCAAATCTTTATTCTTTATAACTCTGAATGTATTTATTGTGAAAAGCATTTTAACTGTGTAATGTAGTATATTTCCTGCCTACTTTCTCCCACGCACTGCCTTAGTGATAATAGAGAATTATGTAGATTGACACATGCACTCTGAGGCATTACTGTAGTAAGTCCTCAAGCACAGATATGTGTTATTCAAGCATATTCATTATAATAATGTATTGTTCTAGGAAGTATCCATGTAATTACTTCATTGAAAATACTGGCTGGTAACACCAGACAATGGCATTTAAACTTTTTAAATAAATCTGTTAACTTCATAGAGATGTCATAAATTTTGTCTTCAACTATTCTTTTGTACCAGCAAGTCTGTTTGTGCTTTACTTTTTACCAGTTCCTTGTTGAGAATATTGTACTTTTTATATTATATGAGATGCAATCTTCAGTCAAATAGTCTCAAGTATTATGGATATTACTATGTAAATTATTGATTTTAGTTATTCATTTTTTTATTATTTTATTACAAATGAACTTCAGTATGTCAGTTTTAGAAAGAATTTCCTTAAGCTCTTTTGCACCAAAAAGATGAATGTGTTGGTAAGCAGAAAAGCTCTGAAATAAAGCCTCAGTAAAAGCTTTGGGGAAAAAAATAGTATTCTATCTGAATGATATACAGACAAATAACTTGCAACTATTGAAATGGCCAGGCATATCCAACAAAATAAGTTGTTTCAGAGATGAGGCACCACCACACACTATTTGGTCAGTGTGATGCATCAACACCTGCACCACACATTGCAATATTCAACTGGTCTAAATCTTTGAGACTTTCATCCATTTCTTTCTGTTTAGGAATCAGAAAATGAATGTATATTAGCAAAGTCAGCAGGCCATTCTTGACAGACATCATGGCCACAGTCATGAATGAACATTGCTTGAGGTGCGGGTTGTGATGGGCCAGCCAAGGCAGATTATTTAGAGGTTGCTTATTTGTGTCTTGTTTATGTTGACAGGCTTTATTTGTATCTTGTTTACAGACTGTAGCAGCAGAAGCAGGCAGGATTCTCCATAACCTATTAAGGGGATTAAACAGTATTCAATATATATATATATATATATATATATATATATATATATATATATATATATATATATATATATATATATATATATATATATATATAATCTTTCAAGTGTTGTTGAGAAATCTGTTGATCAAATAAAAATGAGCTAATAAGCTGAGTCTGATTAACATCCATTAGTTGCCAGCATAAATGGCAACATAGTAAATATATTCTGGTTATGCCTGAAAAAGAAGTAACAATTGTTGATTCTCTCTCTCTCTTTCTCTCTCTGAAGGGCAGCTGCTACAGCCGCCTTCCACCAGCAAGCAGTCGCGTTTCTCCCATAATACAAGACATAACACCACATTGTCCCGTAAACTTCCAGTCAGTCATAACATTGCCAAGCCACAGGGTAAGACACCGCCAAGCTCCACAGAAGTGACAGATTGTGTGTGTAACCTTCGTCACTAGACTGTAGTTGAAGTTGTAAGAGTTTTTATGGATATTTTTAAGGTTCTAGTGAGTCGGTGACAAATTAACAATATTTCTGCATTATAAACAGGGGAAACACTCTTGAGGATCCTGCTAATCACTTCTGTGGCCTTGGAAAACAGTCATGGTGAGAAGGCAGTGTTTTCAATGGTGCTTTTTAGGTTCTAGTGACAAATTAACAACATTTCTGTATTGTTAACAGGAGAAACACTCTTGGGAATCCAGCTAGTCATCTCTGGCCTTGGAAAACAGTTTTGGTGAGAGAGCAATGCATTTGTAAAGGTGTTTTTTTTTTAATTCTAGTGACAGATTAAGAAAATTTTTGCATTATTAACAGGAGAAACTCTCTTGGGAACTCGGTTAGTTATCTGTGTGGCCTTGGAATACAGTCGTGGAGAGAGAGAGAGAGAGAGAGAGAGAGAGAGAGAGAGAGAGAGAGAGAGAGAGAGAGAGAGAGAGAGAGAGAGAGAGAGAGAGCATGAAAGTTTCTGGAGACTGTACAAAGCCCCATAAAATCACAAATTTTCATACAATTTTTGGACTTCGTAAATTTTTGTACAAATTTTCAAGGCATTTTGGGACAATACAATTTTCAGACAATTTCCTACAAATTTTCAAGGCATTTTGGGACTTGATACAATTTTTTTTACCATTTTGGGACTTAGTACAATTTTATTTTACCATTTTGGGACTTGGTACAATTTTTTAAAGCATTTTTAGACTTGTACAATTTTAAAGCATTTTTGGGAAGTCAAGGAGACCTTTGAATTTAATACATATTTTGTTTGTTCAACAAACTTTACATGGGTATTGAGTGCAGACAGTGGATTGTCCTTTGTAGCACTATATGGTCATCTTCATAAACATAAAAAAATGCCTTTAGAAAATACAGACCTTCACTCAGGAGTCTCAAGGAGGGTTCACACATGACAAATGGGGTTTGGAACTGCCAGCTGATAAAAGTATCAGTGGACTTTGGTGCCTAACACTTTGAATACCCAGCCACAAATCAATACTGACACACGTCTTGTCTAGCCACTGGCTAGTGAGTTACCAACAGCATGTCCGGGACAACCTCTATACAGCACAAAAGCCTTCAGAGAAGGAGATTAGGCGAGATGGATGCTGTCGTGTGCAGGTCTCCATGCAAGTGTCTTTGTGCTCCACACCAATTGGTTATTTTTGCTAAAACTCTTACATAAAAGTGTCTATGGGGGTGATATCCCAAACAGATTAAGCACAATCATCAATTCCCATTGTGAGTATATATAACACATCATCTTAATATTTATAAAAAAGCTGAAACCTAGTTTTGCAAGATAAGTACATATTATCCTGCATTTTCACCTTCTTAAGCAAATGTTGTGAATTCATGTTTCTTTTGATAGTGTAAGGAAAGGAATGACTTGCACTGTTCCCGGCAAATTTTCAGTGAGGAATACTAATTATCAACTAGTATATTGATCAAAACAGGTCATCAGCCCTTCACCTCCAATGTGGCAATGCTCATGTCTGCTCCGTCGCTCAAGCCACTGACGTGTGCTAAAGTGTCTAATAAATGAGTTAATGGTGAACATTTCTCATTTCTTTCTCTACACCATGAAAAGTTATATTTACATAATTTAATTAAAAAACTTAAAAGTGCAGGATAATAATTTGTCCACACTGCAGAACTGTGCAAGTTGCAGGTACTCAGAGGTCTCATGACTGCATAAATATTAGATAGTAATATTACTGATAATGTGTTGTATGTGCTTGTGCTTACTCTAGTTGGGGTACCAGCCCCATAGACCCTTCTCATACACAAGTTTGAGCAAAAACAACTGAAGAGTGTAGAGCATGGACACTGGACAGCCACTTGCACACAACACTGCCAGCCAGCCACTACTTTCCAGCCACTATAGTGTGAGGGTATTCCAGTTGGAAGTGCTAATCACAAGCTTCCAGCAGCTAGTAATTCTAGACACAAATTGCCAGGTATGAACATACCTTAACACACAACCCAATAACTGCAATTAAAGTTCTAACAAACTTGAGAAGCTGACTATAGATGTAGTCAATCTAAGTACTATTCTCAACCAAAATATGTCTCAAAAATGAATATGAAGCCAATTACACACATTTCCTTCCTGAATGACATTTACACACAGGAATAAATACCAAACTTGCCTGCAACACCTACACAGAGACCTTGCATTAATGACTTTGAACTTCCATCTGTAGGAAGTGCAATGACTCATGTCTGGACCATTAAGCACAAAGTGAAAGGCTCTGAACACATTGAAGAAAACACACTAAGATGGAGGTGTGAGTGTGTGCAGGGAGAGATGGCTCAAGTAGTAAGGGACTGATAGACATGCAAGCTTTGAACTGACACGTCACTGACAAATTACTTTACTTAGAGGGCTGACAAAGACTATTTGAATTAAATCAGTGATTCCCAACCTGTGGTACGCATATCACTGATGGTATGCAAAGGGCTTCTGGGTGGTATATGAGCACTTTTAGGATCACTTATAATTTTTAGTTAAATTAAATTAATTTCTCAGAACAATGATTATTGCCTTACACAAGATAGTCTGGTATTGATCAGCAGGTGGAGAAGAAACAGATGCATCCCTTGCATTAGAGTGAGTTGTGTTAAGATAAGGTACTTGTGAATAAATTGATATTTGCTGGAACTGAGTTTTTCTGAAACCAGGTGGTACACAGGATTGTACAGGATCTCCAAGTGGTACTCACTCAGGAAAAGTTTGAAAACCACTGAACTAGATGATGATAAACAAAGGCCAAGCCAAGAACTTTAAACAAATCTTCATAATGCAAGATCTCTTACATGTAACTTTTATACATTATAAATTTCATAAACTATTACTCCTTCTAGCTAAATGAATGAGTACATGAAAGTAAATGACTTGATGCACAAAGAGGTGAACACATGTCAACTCATGAAATCTTTGAATATGATGACATACAATCCTATGACTGAAACTATGTGCTCTACCATTTACATCTTTTGTGAAAAAGAAATCTTGAACCAATTATGCTGTGAAAGTTATACCATCCTCCATCCTCAGCTCTCTCTCTGCACTTGCCACAGATGTCTAGATGAAAACTTCAAATTAAGTAGCTAAGTGATTTATTCTATGCAGATGAAGGACAGACGAAATGTGCAGTATGATAGATTCACTAACTAACCTTACATAGCAACCAAACAGGCTTCAGAATAAATAAAGAGTACTATAATAATATTTAAAAAGAAAGAACAGCCACAACAAATGAAAAACATTGAAAAACAATGTGACAAAAGAAATAAAATATCTAGGGATAACAGTCACCAATAAGAAAAATTGCTTCAAGACCCACAAAGATAACTCCATTCAAAAAGCAAAGAGAGCAAATTATGAAATTACAGAGTACACAATTCAGTACAGAACAATCCTAGGAGCACCCAGTTATACTCAAGAGGAGAGGTAGGATCAAGTACTGTGCAGGGAAGAATAAGGGAAAACCAACTAAATTATATGTGGAGGGAAATTACAGTAATGAACTGATGAAAAGAATAATGGAAGAAATGGTTACAATAAATAAAAACTATTGGATTAAAACATCAATGGGCTTTATGAAGGAAATTAAATTGTCTTTCAGAATTATAATCAATTAAGAAAAAAATAAAAGATAAGATAAATGGCAAAGAGAAACCAATAGCATAAAATGAAGTCTACCAGTATATAAAAACTGGACAAAAGAAATAGAGGAAGAGAAAATGTATGACAATAAACCATCAATAATCTTTTCTGAAGATTGACCTAACAACCTCATACTAGAAGACAGGAATAATCACACAAATGGAGACACTAATTGCATCTTTTGAGACAGTAACGAATAACCAAGAGGATTTAAAGCATTTTTTGTTGCGGTGTCCAGGCTAAGAAGAATTAAGAAAAGACAACTTTGTAAAACTTATAAATGCATAATAAAATATTATAGGACAATAACTTTTTAACAATCTAAGGATACATGATAAGAAGGAAATAGTGTATGAAATGTAGAAGAAAGTCAGTGAAAGAATTTGATGGACATAGCAAAATACAAAGATAAGACACAAAATCAAGGCAGTGCTGATACAAAGGCCAAGCTTCCAGACCAACACCTGACCTGACCTGACTTGACCTGAGCTGATGAGTAGCATTGCCTATAATCAAGTGTTACTAACCAAAGCTAACATTATGACCACCTAATAATGAGTCACACTGTAAACAACAAGGTTGTCGTTACCAAAATCTTATTGTCTATCCCATAAAACACCAAATGGGTTCAAATACACACATGGAATCAAGTGAAAGTCATATGCACAAGCCACACAGGGAGGCCAGAGTGACTCGGGTTCAATGCAAGGGAGATTGGAGTGACCACAGGGAGACAGTAACTTGTTTTGCTTCAGCTTTACCATGCAGGCTTACTTACATAAGTAATGGCACAGGGGTTTGAACAAGCGAGACAAGGCAGCCAGCATCCACAGGCTCGATCACCACCACCTGGCCGACACACACCTCAACTACATTATGGGCAGGGTCTCACTATCGTTTTGTGAGATTCCTCAGTACACCAAAAAAAAAAAATAAATAATAAATAAATAAATAAATAAAACTCAACAATCCAAAATACCATCACTTCTTATCCCCTGACACCCCACCACCACAACAAGCTTGTCCCTATAAAGCTGCCAAGACCAACAATTAAGTACCAACAAGAAAAGCACCATTCCTACTAGTGTCAAACCTATTCATACGTAATCAACTTTGACACACATTCAGTTTCATGTTTTTATTTGCACCTTAAGTACAAAATGATTATAGACTTCATTTCATCAGAAATCATCTTTAACTAATTGCTGGAGTTGTGATGTTTGGAGTTTTGCATATACTTTATACCGAGAGAGAGAGAGAGAGAGAGAGAGAGAGAGAGAGAGAGAGAGAGAGAGAGAGAGAGAGAGAGAGAGAGAGAGAGAGATTAACAGAACAACAGTAGTGAAAACGTGGCAACACTGTACAGAGACCGTAAATTAAGGCTGGTCAGACTATAGTTAAAGTATTTGTTGGGTCCAAAAATGTGGCGCATTTCAGTCTGGCCGGCGTTTTTCTTGTGGCGATTTTTAAAATGAATTATGTACGTAAATATTGAGCCACAGACACACCTCAGCCGTGCCTTCCCCCCCAGGTCAGTTTATCAATGTTTGCCTGCATGCCCCTGTGTTTCCAGACCCAGAGGATGACGCAAAGCCAGAATCATCCACCAAAACAGATAAATAACCATTACTATGTTAAATAAGGCGATGGTTATGTAAACCCCCGTTCAGACTGCCGGGCACCCACCATGGCTTGGACCAAGACCACACCCCAACAACCTGCTCCCCCTCCTTGAGTCAACTTCTCAATATTTCCTTCAATTCTTAGTGTTTCCTGCTGTTGCCTTCATGAAATGCATAAAGTTTAGTGATATGAGAAAAAAAATGAAGAGTGACTGTGTGAGGGAGTATTAGTAGTAGTTATTGTTGAAGTAAGAGCAACAGCAGCAGTGTTACTGTCATTATTGTCATTAGTGTGTGTGTGTGTGTGTGTGTGTGTGTGTGTGTGTGTGTGTGTGTGTGTGTGTGTGTGTGTGTGTGTGTGTGTGTGTGTGTGTGTGTGTGTGTGTGTGTGTGTATGTGTGTGTGTTTATAGAATAGTAGTAGCAGGAGCAGGAGTAGTAGCAGGAGCAGGAGTAGAAGCAGGGGCTGGGGTGTGGGGAGGGGCAGGGGCAGGAACAGGAGCGAGCAGTATTATCATCATTATTACGAGTGTTAATGTGTTTCACTGTTTGATCTGCTGCAGTCTCTGACGAGACAGCCAGACGTTACCCTACGGAACGAGCTCAGAGCTCATTATTTCCGATCTTCGGATAGGCCTGAGACCAGACGTACACCACACACCGGGACAACAAGATCACAACTCCTCGATTTACATCCTGTACCTACTCACTGCTAGGTGAACAGGGGCTACACGTGAAAGGAGACACACCCAAATATCTCCACCTGGCCGGGGAATCGAACCCCGGTCCTCTGGCTTGTGAAGCCAGCGCTCTAACACACTGTGTGTGTGTGTGTGTGTGTGTGTGTGTGTGTGTGTGTGTGTGTGTGTGTGTGTGTGTGTGTGTGTGTGTGTGTGTGTGTGTGTGTGTGTGTGTCTCTCTCTCTCTCTCTCTCTCTCTCTCTTCCTGAATTTAATTGTTACACTCAATGTATGGATTGCATTGTATATATCAAAGGTATATACATCTTCACCGTTACCTGAGTGATGCTACATGGAAACAGATAATATAATGTGTCACAGTACAACTAAAATTATCAAAAGGTTTTTACATTTGTTCATCAATATATCATTCACCTAATGGTAATGTGCTAAGTTTTCTGAAGAAATGTAATAATATTCTGAAATATATTTGAAACAAAGGCTATAAAGCAATGTTTTTTTTAGTAATTGTAATACAGACCTAGTGAAGCAAAATATAAATCCTGTTGTAAGTAGTTGTATTAGAATGATGTAAACTTATTCCTGTTTTCCTCTTATAACTGAACCTACTCATGCCACTTGTAACAGTACCACACTTATTGATAACATTAATCTAGTCAACAGAAATGGAGTGTAACATAAGAAACTTTATCATGTATACTAACATTTCAGATCATTTTCCAGAAGTACCTAGCTTCACTAATCAGACAAAATGTTTTGTTTATGAACAGATTATTAAAAAGAGAACTTTCCCCATCACAAATGAGTATTCAGAAATTTGTGGAGATTTCTGAAACCAACTGGGATGAGCTATGTACCTCCAATTGTGCTAATGAAGGATTTGAGCTAAGTGAAGGTCAATTTGGTAAGATAATTGATGAAAATTTTTCAGTTAATCAACAAATACCTAACATTATCCCTGGTCTAAAAAAATATATCAAAGAAAGGAAGCAATTAGATTAGAGGGACTATCTATAAAGTGGCCACCCACTATCATTTAGAGAAAATATAAAATGTATAGGCATAAGCTTACCAATTTACTTTGAATAGCAAGAAATTATTATACAGAACCTATTAGAAAAAATCAGGGTAATGCTAAAGCAACTTGGCAAACTATAAACACTATCTTAGGATCCAAACCTTTTGATAGAAAACAAGGACCTATAGACATACAGTGAATAATCTAAGTGTCCCTAATGAATTCAGCAGAACCTTTTTACAACTAAGTGAAACCACAGCAGCTTATAATGAGATGCCCACAAAGTATTCCTCTCCTCCTATAAATGTTTCCCTCTATCTCACTCCAACCTGAACAAATAAGAAACAAAAGTCTCAGACACCTTTAAACCCACTGCAACTGGCATAGATGATATTCCACTCAAAATATTGAAGTTGACATGAAATGAGGTTACAAAATCCCTTTCTTACTTAATATAAATTTAGCATTTCAACAAGGTACTTTTCCTAAACAACTTCAAGTAGCTAAATTCATTCCTTTGCCCTGTGTGTCTTTGTAATTAAGTGTGTATTCAATGTATTTATGTTCCTTTATGTTGTGTGTGGTTGCTCACATGTGTGTGTATGTAGATGGATATGTGTGTGTGTGTGTGTGTGTGTGTGTGTGTGTGTGTGTGTGTGTGTGTGTGTGTGTGTGTGTGTGTGTGTGTGTGTGTGTGTGTGTGTGTGTGTGTGTGTATTTACCTAATTGTATTTACCTAATTGTAACATACGGGAAAAGAGCTATGCTCGTGTTGTCCCGTCTCCATATCTATTAATGTCCAGCTTTTTCTTAAAATCATGAATATTCCTTGCGTTGACCACTTCCACGTCTAAACTATTCCATGCTTCCACCCTTCTATGAGGAAGCTATATTTTTCACATCTCTCCTATAAGTGGCCATTTTAGTTTTTTCCCATGCCCTCTCGACATTCTTTCATTCCACATACACAGATCTTCCCTATCCATTTTTCCATGCCAATCATCACTCTGTATATTGCTATCAGGTCTCCCCTTTCTCTTCTGTTTTCCAGGGTCGGAAGTTGCATTCTTTTCAGTCTGTCTTCATAAGTCAAATCTCTTAAGTCAGGCACCATTTTTGTTGCAGCCCTCTGTACTTTCTCTAGTTTCCTTATGTGTTTCTTTAAGTTCGAGCCCACTGTATTGTTGCATATTCAAGCCTCGGTCTTATCATTGCAGTAATTATTTTCTTCATCATTTCTTCATCTAAATATCTGAACGCCACTCTTATGTTCCTCAATAAGTTCAATACTTCTCCAATTATTTTGTTTATATGTCTCTCTGGCGATAGGTCATTGGTAATTGTCACCCCAAGGTCTTTTTCTTCATGACTGGTTTTATGTCTTCATTTCCTATCTTGTACATACTCCTGATTCTTCTTTCACTCTTGCCAAACTCTATTTTCTTGCATTTTGTCGTGTTGAACTCCATTTGCCATGTACAGCTCCATTTCCATATTCTGTCCAAGTCTTCCTGGAGTAGTTCGCAATCTTTGTCACATCTCACTTTTCTTAACAATTTTGCATCGTCTGCAAATAGGCTCACATAACTGGACACCCCATCCACCATGTCATTTATGTAGACCGCGAACATTACTGGTGCCAACACTGATCCCTGTGGAACTCCACTCTCCACCAAGCCCCATTCTGATGGTCTGTCCTTAATTATTGTTCTCATTTCTCTTCCTACCAAAAAGTCTTCCATCCATTTTAGTAAACTGCCATGCACTCCTCCTACCATTTCAAGTTTCCAGATCAGTCTCCGGTGTGGTACCTTATCAAAGGCCTTTTTTAAATCCAGATATATTCCATCAGCCCAACCATCTCTTTCTTTCCTGTATTACATCTATCACCCTCGAATAGTAACATATCAGGTTTGTCGTGCATGAACGCCCTTTTCTAAAACCAAATTGACACTCACAAAGTATGTCATTTTTCTCCAAGAAGTCTGTCCATCTATTCTTCACCACCCTCTCACACATCTTAGCTACCACACTTGTAAGTGACACTTGTAAGTGTGTGTGTGTGTGTGTGTGTGTGTGTTTTGTTGTATGTTTATATGAATTTGTATGCTGTTATTGTATGTATGTTTATGTATGTTTGCAAGACTATATGTATAAATTTGTCTGCATTGATGTGTAAATATGTATGCTAGTATGTGGATGTGTGTGTGCATATGCATATGGAGGTGTGTGTGTGTGTGTGTGTGTGTGTGTTTGATCTGCTGCAGTCTCTGACGAGACAGCCAGACGTTACCCTACGGAACGAGCTCAGAGCTCATTATTTCCGATCTTCGGATAGGCCTGAGACCAGGCACACACCACACACTGGGACAACAATGTCAACTCCTCGATTTACATCCCGTACCTACTCACTGCTAGGTGAACTGGGGCTGCACGTGAAAGGAGACACACCCAAATATCTCCACCCGGCCGGGGAATTGAACCCCGGTCCTCTGGCTTGTGAAGCCAGCGCTCTAACCACAGAGCTACCGTGTGTGTATGTGTGTGTGTGTGTGTGCGTAAATTTACTCTTTAAAATCGGTGGGTGATGAGCATTATCGCCATGTCTGCCGTGTTTTTATTACATACGGCAACAGTGTCAGTATCCAATAATTATTTCTGCAACAGATCCTGTGAACCCGCAATTTACAGGTTCATCATTAAGTAAATGGGAACTTCCATAAAAGCCAAGACAGGACAAACCCTTATTCCATATATAATTATTTGAACAGTACATTGCTGAGCACGACCAATTACTCACCCAATCATCACACAGCGAGTAAATGGCAGCGTGCGTGGACAGGACAGGCAGCACCAAGCCCTTCTACCCACGGCGACGAGTGTAGTTCAGTGCTGAGCAGCGGCAGTGCGGCAGTTATTCGTTTCATCCATCAGGCCGTGGCACACCACCGTCCTCCTGCTGGATAGAGTCCTTCTTAGTATTAAATAATAACAAACAGACTGGATAATACACAAGACAATGGTAATAATGATCAAACAAAACTCCAGGTACAAATATACGTCGGAGACAGCTCTTGATAGCCACCATGAAAGTAGTGTGATGTCACTTTAGTCAGAGGTATGGGTAGGAAAACTGCTTCATCAAGTAGGGAATCAACTGTAGTTACTGTACTACTTTCCTTATTCATGTATCATAAACAAACAACAATCATATAACTAATAATACATAAATAATACTGCTGGCTTCCCCCTTTCCTCCTCGAATGTAAACTCACTGCTTATAACGATTTTATAACCAACTCTCTCTCTCTCTCTCTCTCTCTCTCACACACACACACACACACACAGAGAGAGAGAGAGAGAGAGAGAGAGAGAGAGAGAGAGAGAGAGAGAGAGAGAGAGAGAGAGAGAGAGAGAGAGAGAACTTTTAAGTGTAGGGAATATGAACAAGACTGCATGCTTCATTCCACGAGGGCAGTTTTGTCGGAATAGATGATAGTAAATAAGCAAGCTACGCCAGTTCTCTGCAGGAGGCGATCAAACTGCCCTGATATAAGCTAGCGGGTAGGAAAAAAGATAATGCCTAAGGTATGAACCAACTTATAGGAGAGAGAGGTGACGGTAAGGAACGAAAGCAGCCATCACTCTCCTCAACAGACACACAAGCATGCAACCTTGTGTCTTCTTGCGTCAGACGAAAAAAAGAAGCCATAGATGTACTCTTTATCTCTCTCCACCCCCCATCTCTCTCTGTCTATACGCTCAGTAGTGGTGGCGGCGGCGAGGGGTGCTGGACGTGCAATACTTCTCTCACTCTCCTATTCGATTATTCAACTTCATATTTTCTCTGTTCTGGGATAAGTGACCGACGCTGCTCGTACCATCCTCCCCAGTGTTCACCAAATACAGACAAAGATAAAAAGCACAAAGAAGAGAGGGAGAGAGAAGGGAGGGAAGGCTCTGAACTCTGTTTCATCAGTGCTTGCGAAGTGAAGCGTCAAAATGAGGTTCCGATTCCCCGAAATCACTATTACGCGACTATTTATATGGATCGTCACTGTGCCGACGATCTATGTCTTCCTTATGGTGGCGTACATGCATTCTGATGTAAGTGTGTGTGTGTGTGTGTGTGTGTAGCGGGTACTGTTGATTTGACTAAATATGGCAGGTCGGTTCGAAGAGTAATTTTTGTATGTTGTTTAGTTCCCAGTGGAATGTATATTGAGACAGGGAATATCATAAGCTAGACGCCTGTAGGTTATGCTGGCCGTGTGTGTGCACGGTGCTTCCTCACGCAATCCACGTCAAGGGCAGATATATGGTTCCATGTGGGAATCTTGTCACTCACAGAGAATGGTTAAGTTCACGTTAAATCTTGGAGCATAATATGAATTACTTCCCCGCACTACCTAGATTACTTTCAATAGACTTAAGGTCATTCTTAATATCAATCCTAACCTAACCTAAATTACCGCACCACCTAAAAGAAACACATTTTTGTCTTACGGGTGGAGTGAAGAGATTCTCAGGCGTACAGCGTACAGTTTTGAGGCGTTGTCAACAGACATGTGGAACCTCTTCTGTACGTCTGCATATCGTATCTTGAATATTGCTTTTGCTAAATACTTCACATGCTGACTTTTTCCAGCTGCAAACTGGCACTATTCGCTTGACCTCTGTCCACTGAGTAGCCATATTAACAAATGACCGTGGGCCTGTATAAGAACGCGTGATTTGTCTCTAAAACAAAAGGAATCCGTGACTGCATCGACTGTGGAAAGCCGTCATTGGTGGCAACAAGAATGACCCTATGAGTGGAAGCGCGTGATTGGTGGGACAGTTCTATAGACACCATGATATCCTAATACCCTGCACCAGCTCATCCCAGTTATAAACAAAAGACAATCACTTCAATATCTATATTCTCTATTTATTTATCTATCTATCTATCTATATAGTTCTCTATCTATCTATCCACCCCTATCTATCTTCCACAGAGCCGTGACTTCAAGGTGACTCAGGAAGTATATTTCTTAGTTGAGAGGGACGGGAAGCCTTTGGGTGAGATGGTGTTCGGTCTGTTCGGCGAGGCGGCTCCGCGAACCGTCAGGAACTTCGTCACTTTCGCCACCAAAGGTTACAAAGGCAAGAAGTACCAAGGCTCCAAGTTCCACCGGGTTGTCAAGAAGTTTATGATTCAAGGTAAGCTCGTCATGTATGTATGCATATATGTACACATGTATATGTATGAGAGAGAGAGAGAGAGAGAGAGAGAGAGAGAGAGAGAGAGAGAGAGAGAGAGAGAGAAACCTTATAATTGTTTTACTTCCTGCTTTCTGAGAGAGAGAGAGAGAGAGAGAGAG
Source organism: Portunus trituberculatus (assembly GCF_017591435.1). Taxonomy (NCBI): domain Eukaryota; kingdom Metazoa; phylum Arthropoda; class Malacostraca; order Decapoda; family Portunidae; genus Portunus; species Portunus trituberculatus. Next base: position 5,469,611 of record NC_059296.1, read on the forward strand.
AGAGAGAGAGAGAGAAAATGTGTTTATGTATGTTTCTGGAATGTTAATTTTAAACTCGTGTGATGAATCGGAAACATTGAAGATGAAAATCATGAAATGCATGTACTGTATTTCATTGACAACCTCTTCATTATTAAGTACAGACTATTTCTCAACTTCATAGACTCACAAGGGAGAGTCAGATTTAAGTAAATAAGGCATGCTATAGTGAATGAGACGCTAGAAATGATTATCAGTCCGTTGATCAGAGAAACATATCTTTCTGAACACAATGAAATGTTTTGATGGTTTCCATAACGAAATAAAACAGCAGGTAATAACAGCTCACTAGCCCGTTCTCCATCCCCGCCCCCTCTCTCTCTCTCTCTCTCTCTCTCTCTCTCTCTAAAG